>NW_027456974.1:0-218361 GCF_040206685.1 Ascaphus truei
GAGAGAAGGGCGAGAGAGAGAGGAGGAGAGAGACGAAGAGGAGGAGAGAGAGGAGAGGAAGGGCGAGAGAGAGAGAGGAGAGAGAAGGGGCGAGAGAGAGAGAGAGGAGAGAGAAGGGCGAGAGAGAGAGAGGAGAGAGAAGGGCGAGAGAGAGAGGAGAGAGAGAAGGGCGAGAGAGAGAGAGAGGAGAGAGAAGGGCGAGAGAGAGAGAGGAGAGAGAAGGGCGAGAGAGAGAGAGGAGAGAGAAGGGCGAGAGAGAGAGAGAGGAGAGAGAAGGGCGAGAGAGAGAGAGGAGAGAGAAGGGCGAGAGAGAGAGAGGAGAGAGAAGGGCGAGAGAGAGAGAGGAGAGAGAAGGCGAGAGAGAGAGAGGAGGAGAGAAGGGCGAGAGAGAGAGAGAGGAGAGAGAAGGGCGGAGTGAGGAGAGAGAGAGGAGAGAGAAGGGGCGAGAGAGAGAGAGGAGAGAGAAGGGCGAGAGAGAGAGAGGAGAGAGAAGGGCGAGAGAGAGAGAGGAGAGAGAGGGCGAGAGAGAGAGAGGAGAGAGAAGGGCGAGAGAGAGAGAGGAGAGAGAAGGGCGAGAGAGAGAGAGGAGAGAGAAGGGCGAGAGAGAGAGAGAGGAGAGAGAAGGGCGAGAGAGAGAGAGGAGAGAGAAGGGCGAGAGAGAGAGAGGAGAGAGAAGGGCGAGAGAGAGAAGGGAGAGAGAAGGGCGAGAGAGAGAGAGGAGAGAGAAGGGCGAGAGAGAGAGAGGAGAGAGAAGGCGAGAGAGAGAGGAGAGAGAGTAAGGGCGAGAGAGAGAGAGGAGAGAGAGAAGGCGCGAGAGAGAGAGAGGAGAGAGAAGGGCGAGAGAGAGAGAGTAGAGAGAAGGGCGAGAGGAGAGAGAGAGGAGAGAGAAGGGCGAGAGAGAGAGAGGAGAGAGAAGGGCGAGAGAGAGAGAGGAGAGAGAGAGAGGAGCAGAGAGGCGAGAGAGAGAGAGGAGAGAAGGGCGAGAGAGAGAGAGGAGAGAGAAGGGCGAGAGAGAGAGAGAGAGAGAAGGCGAGAGAGAGAGAGAGAGAGAAGGGCGAGAGAGAGAGAGAGAGAGAAGGGCGAGAGAGAGAGAGGAGAGAGAAGGCGAGAGAGAGAGAGGAGAGAGAAGGGCGAGAGAGGAGAGAGAGAGAGAGAGAAGGGCGAGAGAGAGAGAGAGAGAGAAGGAGAGAGAGGCGAGAGAGAGAGAGAGAGGAGAGAGAAGGAGAGAGAGAGAGAGAGAGAGGAAGAGAGGAAGGGCGAGAGAGAGAGAGAAGGAAGATGTGGAGAGAGAAGGAAGATGGAGAGAGAAGGAAGATGGAGAGAGAAGGAAGATGGAGAGAGAAGGAAGAGGGAGAGAGAAGGAAGAGGGAGAGAGAAGGAAGAGGGAGAGAGAAGGAAGAGGGAGAGAGAATGGAGAGACAAGGGAGAGGTAGAAACATGGGAGAGGGAGTGACAAGGGATAGGGAGAGAGAAGGAAGAGGGAGAGAGAGAAGGGAGAGAGATAGAGAAGTTAGAGAAAGAGAGTGATGAGGGAGTGACAAGGAAAAGGGAGAGAGGAGGGAGAGGGAGAGAGAAGGAAGAGGGAGAGAGGAGAGAGAGAAGGGAGAGAGAGAGAGAAGGGAGAGGGATAGACAGAGAGAAGGAAGAGGGTGAGAGAGAAGGGAAAGGGAGAGAGAGGAGGGAGAGGGAGAGAGAGTAGAGGGAATGATGAGGGAGTTATTAAGGGAGAGGGAGAGAGAAGGGAGGGGGAGAGAGAGAGAGAGGGGAGTAGAGAGAGAGAGAAGGGATGAGGAGAGCGAAGGAAAGGGGTGGGGATAGGAATGGGAGAGAATGGAGAGACTAGGAAATGGGAGAGAGATTGGAAAGGGAGAGAGATTGAAAGGGAGAGAGAAGAAGAGGAGAGAGAAGGGATAGGGAGAGAGAAGGGAGAGAGAAGACAGAGGGATAGAGAAGGGAGTGAGGAAAAGGGAGAGAGGAAGGGTGAGAGAAAGAAAAGGGAGAGAGAAGGGAAAGGGAGAGAGAAGGAAAAGGGAGAGAGAAGGAAAGGGAGAGAGAATGGAGAGACAAGGGAGAGGGGAGAGACAAGGAAAGGGAGAGAGAAGGGATAGGGAGAGAGAAGGAGAGGGAGAGAGAAGGGGCTGACAAGGGAGAGAGGAGTGAGAGAGAAGGGAGAGGGAGAGAGAGAAGGAAAAGGGAGGGGAAAGGAAAAGGGAGAGTGAAGAAGAGGAGAGAGAAGGAAGATGGAGAGAGAAGGAAGAGGGAGAGATAAGGTTGAGGGAGAGATAAGGATGAGGGAGAGAGAAGGAGAGGGAGAGAGAAGGAAGAGGGAGAGAGAAGGAAGAGGGAGAGAGAAGGAAGAGGGAGAGAGAAGGAAGAGGGAGAGAGAAGGAAGAGGGAGAGAGAATGGAGAGACAAGGGAGAGGGAGCGACAAGGGATACGGAGAGAGAGAAGGTAGATGTAGAGAGAAGGGAGATGGATAGAAGGAGGAGGAGAGTGAGAGAGAGAGAGAGAGAGAGAGAGAGTGAGAGTGAGGGAGAGGGGGAGAGGGGGAGAGGGGGAGAGGGGGGTGGGGGAGAGGGGGTGAGGGGAGTGAGGGAGAGAGGGGGTGAGTGAGGGGAGAGAAGGGAGTGAGAAGGGAGAGAAGGTGAGTGAGAGGGTGAGAGAAGGGCGAGAGAAGGGCGAGAGAAGGGCGAGTGAGAGAGAGGGGCGGGAGAGAGAGAGAAGGGCGAGAGAGAGAGATGGGCGAGAGAGAGAGAAGGGCGAGAGAGAGAGAAGGGCGAGAGAGAGAGAAGGGCGAGAGAGAGAGAAGGGCGAGAGAGAGAGAAGGGCGAGAGAGAGAGAAGGGCGAGAGAGAGAGAAGGGCGAGAGAGAGAGAAGGGCGAGAGAAGGGCGAGAGAGAGAGAAGGGCGAGAGAAGGGCGAGAGAGAGAGGGAGAGAGAAGGGCGAGAGAGAGAGGAGAGAGAGAAGGGCGAGAGAGAGAGGAGAGAGAGAAGGGCGAGAGAGAGAGAGGAGAGAGAGAAGGGCGAGAGAGAGAGAGGAGAGAGAGAAGGGCGAGAGAGAGAGAGGAGAGAGAGAAGGGCAAGAAAGAGAGGAGAGAGAGAAGGGCGAGAGAGAGAGAGGAGAGAGAAGGGCGAGAGAGAGAGAGGAGAGAGAAGGGCGAGAGAGAGAGAGGAGAGAGAAGGGCGAGAGAGAGAGAGGAGAGAGAAGGGCGAGAAAGAGAGAGGAGAGAGAAGGGCGAGAGAGAGAGAGGAGAGAGAAGGGCGAGAGAGAGAGAGGAGAGAGAAGGGCGAGAGAGAGAGAGGAGAGAGAAGGGCGAGAGAGAGAGAGGAGAGAGAAGGGCGAGAGAGAGAGAGGAGAGAGAAGGGCGAGAGAGAGAGAGGAGAGAGAAGGGCGAGAGAGAGAGAGGAGAGAGAAGGGCGAGAGAGAGAGAGGAGAGAGAAGGGCGAGAGAGAGAGAGGAGAGAGAAGGGCGAGAGAGAGAGAGGAGAGAGAAGGGCGAGAGAGAGAGAGGAGAGAGAAGGGCGAGAGAGAGAGAGGAGAGAGAAGGGCGAGAGAGAGAGAGGAGAGAGAAGGGCGAGAGAGAGAGAGGAGAGAGAAGGGCGAGAGAGAGAGAGGAGAGAGAAGGGCGAGAGAGAGAGAGGAGAGAGAAGGGCGAGAGAGAGAGAGGAGAGAGAAGGGCGAGAGAGAGAGAGGAGAGAGAAGGGCGAGAGAGAGAGAGGAGAGAGAAGGGCGAGAGAGAGAGAGGAGAGAGAAGGGCGAGAGAGAGAGAGGAGAGAGAAGGGCGAGAGAGAGAGAGGAGAGAGAAGGGCGAGAGAGAGAGAGGAGAGAGAAGGGCGAGAGAGAGAGGAGAGAGAAGGGCGAGAGAGAGAGAGGAGAGAGAAGGGCGAGAGAGAGAGAGGAGAGAGAAGGGCGAGAGAGAGAGAGGAGAGAGAGAAGGGCGAGAGAGAGAGGAGAGAGAGAAGGGCGAGAGAGAGAGAGGAGAGAGAAGGGCGAGAGAGAGAGAGGAGAGAGAAGGGCGAGAGAGAGAGAGGAGAGAGAAGGGCGAGAGAGAGAGAGAGAGAGGAGAGAGAAGGGCGAGAGAGAGAGAGGAGAGAGAAGGGCGAGAGAGAGAGAGAGAGGAGAGAGAAGGGCGAGAGAGAGAGAGAGAGAGAGAGAGGAGAGAGAAGGGCGAGAGAGAGAGAGAGAGGAGAGAGAAGGGCGAGAGAGAGAGAGAGAGGAGAGAGAAGGGCGAGAGAGAGAGAGAGAGGAGAGAGAAGGGCGAGAGAGAGAGAGAGAGAGGAGAGAGAAGGGCGAGAGAGAGAGAGAGAGGAGAGAGAAGGGCGAGAGAGAGAGAGAGAGAGAGAGGAGAGAGAAGGGCGAGAGAGAGAGAGGAGAGAGAAGGGCGAGAGAGAGAGAGAGAGAGAGGAGAGAGAAGGGCGAGAGAGAGAGAGGAGAGAGAAGGGCGAGAGAGAGAGAGGAGAGAGAAGGGCGAGAGAGAGAGAGGAGAGAGAAGGGCGAGAGAGAGAGAGGAGAGAGAAGGGCGAGAGAGAGAGAGGAGAGAGAAGGGCGAGAGAGAGAGAGGAGAGAGAAGGGCGAGAGAGAGAGAGGAGAGAGAAGGGCGAGAGAGAGAGAGGAGAGAGAAGGGCGAGAGAGAGAGAGGAGAGAGAAGGGCGAGAGAGAGAGAGGAGAGAGAAGGGCGAGAGAGAGAGAGGAGAGAGAAGGGCGAGAGAGAGAGAGGAGAGAGAAGGGCGAGAGAGAGAGAGGAGAGAGAAGGGCGAGAGAGAGAGAGGAGAGAGAAGGGCGAGAGAGAGAGAGGAGAGAGAAGGGCGAGAGAGAGAGAGGAGAGAGAAGGGCGAGAGAGAGAGAGGAGAGAGAAGGGCGAGAGAGAGAGAGAGAGGAGAGAGAAGGGCGAGAGAGAGAGAGAGGAGAGAGAAGGGAGAGAGAGAGGAGAGAGAAGGGCGAGAGAGAGAGAGAGGAGAGAGAAGGGCGAGAGGAGAGAGAAGGGAGAGGGAGAGAGGAGAGAGAAGGGAGAGGTTGAGAATGGAAAGAGAGAGAAGGGAAAGGGAGAGAGAGAAGGGAGGTCAGGTGTTCAGGATATCCAAGCTTCAACACAGATGCTTTAATCAGTCCCTGCTTCAGCACAGGTGGCTCAATCAGGGTCTCTGTCTTCAAACAAGCCTCTGTTTGAGCCACTTGTGCTGAAGCTGGAAAATCCTGAAATTCAGACATGTTTCGTGGCTTAAGGACTTGAGTTGAGCAGCCATGTGTTCAAATTCTATTATACTTTTTATTTACATTTGCATCTAGAGTACTCTTTAGAAGCGGTTTGTCTCACTTCAGAGTGGCTAGGATAGGCCGCAAAAGCCATTGAGATTTACAGGGAAAAAAAGAGGCATAACAAACTAAGGCTGCCATCTCTTTATATCACAAGGTTACTCAGCAAACTTAACAGAAAAAACACAGAGAATACACAGAACTATGCAAAGAGCCTCCCACAAACAGGTCTGGTTGATGATAAACCAATGAATACCATATTTCAAACCAAAGAAAAATTAACATGTACAGTATTTAAAGTACGTGAATGTGACCGCAATCACCGTTATGAATAGGTATATAGGATCAAACGACAGGTGCTCAAGGGGTATAGATATAATGTTTATCAGAGTTGATCAAAAAAGATTTGATCAGAAGAGTTCCCCTTATATACAGCACTCTATTGTCATTCGTATGGTAAAGGTAGACAACAATTGGTCTTGCAGTATATTACTGCAGATCTGTCAGGTTGGCCAGAATCACTGCGGATATCAGAAAATAATAAAATTTTATTAATTCTACATAGATAATTAAAAACACATATACATGATTAAAAATCCCTTTTTGTGGCTGATATGTAAATAGGATGAGGATTATTTGGATCTATTGCCATATATCATCATATCATGACTCTCAGAGTAATAACAGCAGGTCTGTAATTGATTTGTACAGCACCGACATTGTTTATTGCACTAAATCACGACGGCACGCCGAGATCTACCCCAGCTGCCGCCAGTAACAACCGCGCGCCGCCGCGTTTCCCCCACGCACCCCCCCTCCACTTCGCGCGCAATTTACCTCCCTTCCCGACACCGTACCCGGCTCCTGCTCTGCCTCTCTGCTTCCCCGCACCCCCGCTTACCTTCATTTGATCTCCAGGGGTGTCGGGGAAGCCTGGGGAAGACGGGGAAGACGGGGAAGACGGGCGCGCATGTTACTGTGACGTCACAGTGCGCCGCCACGCGCCGCGGCTACCCGCTTCCCAGCCGCATGGAGCAGGCGGCTTTTGCTTCAATAAGCAATGTCGCTACTGTATGTGGCTAGCTAGCAAACAAATTGGTCTTGCAGTATATTACTGCAGATCTGTCAGGTTGGCCAGAATCACTGCGGATATCAGAAAATAATAAAATTTTATTAATTCTACATAGATAATTAAAAACACATATACATGATTAAAAATCCCTTTTTGTGGCTGATATGTAAATAGGATGAGGATTATTTGGATCTATTGCCATATATCATCATATCATGACTCTCAGAGTAATAACAGCAGGTCTGTAATTGATTTGTATGTGGCTAGCTAGCAAACAAATTGGTCTTGCAGTATATTACTGCAGATCTGTCAGGTTGGCCAGAATCACTGCGGATATCAGAAAATAATAAAATTTTATTAATTCTACATAGATAATTAAAAACACATATACATGATTAAAAATCCCTTTTTGTGGTTGATATGTAAATAGGATGAGGATTATTTGGATCTATTGCCATATATCATCATATCATGACTCTCAGAGTAATAACAGCAGGTCTGTAATTGATTTGTATGTGGCTAGCTAGCAAACAAATTGGTCTTGCAGTATATTACTGCAGATCTGTCAGGTTGGCCAGAATCACTGCGGATATCAGAAAATAATAAAATGTTATTAATTCTACATAGATAATTAAAAACACATATACATGATTAAAAATCCCTTTTTGTGGCTGATATGTAAATAGGATGAGGATTATTTGGATCTATTGCCATATATCATCATATCATGACTCTCAGAGTAATAACAGCAGGTCTGTAATTGATTTGTATGTGGCTAGCTAGCAAACAAATTGGTCTTGCAGTATATTACTGCAGATCTGTCAGGTTGGCCAGAATCACTGCGGATATCAGAAAATAATAAAATTTTATTAATTCTACATAGATAATTAAAAACACATATACATTATTAAAAATCCCTTTTTGTGGCTGATATGTAAATAGGATGAGGATTATTTGAATCTATTGCCATATATCATCATATCATGACTCTCAGAGTAATAACAGCAGGTCTGTAATTGATTTGCATGTGGCTAGCTAGCAAACAAATTGGTCTTGCAGTATATTACTGCAGATCTGTCAGGTTGGCCAGAATCACTGCGGATATCAGAAAATAATAACATTTTATTAATTCTACATAGATAATTAAAAACACATATACATTATTAAAAATCCCTTTTTGTGGCTGATATGTAAATAGGATGAGGATTATTTGGATCTCTTGCCATATATCATCATATCATGACTCTCAGAGTAATAACAGCAGGTCTGTAATTGATTTGTATGTGGCTAGCTAGCAAACAAATGTTGGCAAAAATCACAGTTTGAGATCATATCATAACTCACAGAGTAATAACAGCAGGTCTGTAAATGTTTTGTATGTTATTAACTCGCAGATAGATACTTGCAAAATTCACCATTCAAACCACAATCACTGTCTAACATATATACTGGTATTGCTGCTCTGAATAGATAATTTACAGGGCAACTCTTCTGATCAAATCTTTTTTGATCAACTGATAAACATTTACAGTATTTACAATCTTTATCAGAACTCTTATAGAGACAATAAAAAGTGGATATATATACACACACACACACACACACACACACACACACACACACACACACACACACACACACACACACACACACACACACACATTACAGTATGTGGGTGTGTATGTGTGTATATTATCTCTAGGGGTAGTTGCTCTGGGCTATTTCATACACAAGAGCCCCACAAACAGGGGTGGTTGAGCCTTTCAGGTACAGACACATCTCAAATAAACACTGATACCTTATGAATATTTCTCTATTAAACAGAAAGTAATCAGCAGCTTTGTGCTTTTTCAGTAACAGACCCTCTTTAATCACAGAAGATTCCCAGAGATAAAAAAATAAAGCAACTTACTGTATTTGAGACACACACCACTCGGTTAAACACTTTGAATTAAAGCCCAGGCCCATCTGACATCACATGATCAGTGACCAATTAGAGAATTTGTAGCAGACAAAAAAACTACAGTGCCCATGAAGCTTTGCTGCAAACTCATCCTGGAGTTCAAGAGTTTACAATGATTGATGTCTTACAACTGGGAGTGAGACAAATTGTAACAAAAACTAAATGTATCTATTCTGCTTATTGTAATGTCAGTGTGTGTGTCTGAGGTCCAGGGATATGTCATTTAATTGTGTGTGTGTGTGTGTGTGTGTGTGTATGTGTGTGTGTCATCTTAAATCAATCTATTCTTAACAAATAAAAATATTTTACATGTACTAATTCTCTAATTTCTTTTAATTCACTATGAATTGACTGAATTATTTTAGTATTTTTCTCTCCGCTCTTAATTATTGCTTAATTATATATTTTTTCATGTTTGTGGTTCTGAATCCACACATTAGGAAGTATAGACAGTTGCTTTCTTTCTTTCTTGCTTTCTTGCACTCTTGCACTCTTGCACTCTTGCACTCTTGCACTCTTGCACTCTTGCACTCTTGCACTCTTGTGGAGAGGGAGTGGCTCAGTGAGTAAAAGACACTGAGTGGCACTGAGAGTTTGAAGCCTGGGGCCTGGTTCAATTCCTGGTGTCAGATCCTTGTGACCTTGGGCAAGTCACTTTATCTCCCTGTGCCTCAGGCACCAAAAACATAGATTGTAAGCTCCATGGGGCAGGGACCTATATTATATTATTATAAATTATATTATTATATTATTGAGCATTTCCCATTTTAAATGCAAAATTACTAACTAATATGTTTTTCTCCTTGTGCTATGAAATGCCTTATTTGAATCCAAAACTCATTGTATGAGGATAGACGCCATTGATTTTTCTTTCATTATTGCACATATGAATGTACAGCTGCAGCAGCAGCGGCCTTTATTCGAACACTTCACGCTGTGTATACTTCAGAATACCCATGTAGTGGCACGTGATCTCTTCCAACCTTCCCGCCTTATCACCCACTATCACTGCTTACTGAATAGCAGTAGGCATTAAGTGCTTGATAAGTGGCTTATGAACGCTTACTGCATAGGCGTGTGTGTGTGTCTGTGTCTATCTGAGGTACTGAGATACAGTAGGTCATTTAATTGTGTGTGTGTGCATGTACAAACTAAAAAAAAGTAACAGTGTTATTATAGCAATTACCAGTGTTACAAATATAGAAGTGCAAATAGCTAAAATGTAAGGAATCTACCGTTTTTTTTAAAAAACGGGGGGACTATTCCATTGTGCATTTCACTTAATGTGACTTATTACCTTGCAATTAGATTTCTAGATATCTCTTGTATTTTCTAGGGTTACTCTTTGGGAGTATGTGTGAGAGCAAGAGACGGGTTGAGTGAAAGAAATAGAGTGGGAGTCAGGGTGAAAAAATGGAGAGAAGGGAAAGTGAGAGAGAAGGGAATGTGAGATAGAAGGGAAAATGAGAGAGAAGGGAGAGGGAGAGAGAAGGGAGAGGGAGAGAGAGCAGAGGTAAAGAGTGGTGTTTAAAGCGGGGGCAGTTTTAGTCGGGGAAGTAAGGCAAGGGTCATATCGAGAGAGATAAAGGGGGAGTGAGTGATAAAGGGAGAGAGAAAGGGGGAGAGAATGAGCTCTTAAAACAGGACTGCTTTAATGTTTTTAAAGCCTAAGAAATCAGATCAACATACACTGAAAATGAAGGATTTTTTAAAACCGATCGAATTGGCAGAACCAGACTGAAACAGCTTCGTACAAAGCCTTTTTAGATACAGATTGGACATGCGAGAAGGGCTTGCAGCATAGCAAACCATGCCAATTCGCATCTACTGTAGAGTGCTCTTTCGAAGTGATTTGTCTCACTTCAGAGTTTCTAGACTAGGCCGCAAAATCCTTTACGGTGTACAGGAAAAAAGAGACATAAAATACCAAGTCTATTTCAAAACAATGAATGCAACTTAAAGACTCAACATATCTGGCTGATGAATGCAAGGGTTAAACCTGGGAATACTATATTTTCAGTGTGACATGACCCTATTAAGATGCATTTCTCAAGGTTTACAAGTTACTGTATGGTTATTTTGCTGTTTAAAGTTTTTCTACCTTTTTTTGTTTAATTTCTTGAAATTACCTATGTACTGGTAGGAAGATAAATGTTTGAACAGGGGTTCTCAACTCCAGTACTCAAGCCTGTCCAACAGGTCAGGTTTTCAGGATATCCCACCTTAAGCACATGTGGTTCCATCAGGGGCTCAGTTTTCAACCAAGCCTCTGATTGAGCCAAGATATATGACACATATTACTAATGCAGGAATAAGTCATCAGAAATAGGCCCCTTGTTCAAAACAATATAACCATTTTCTCCTGGGATGTTGGAAGCATTAATATGCCTGATGACGCCATATGCTGGGCACAATGACCGAGATAGCAGCTGAGAGAAAGAGCAGAGAATGTAATAGTGTTTAAAATTGTTTCCCAATAGCTCAGATATAGCGATCAGTGAAAGAACAGTGTCCCATCAGCCGTGGCTGGACTGGATGTCTTGCTCACAAGTGCTATGTAATGTGGAAAAATGTTGCACACCAAAAATCAAAATAAATCTGAGATACTAATACCAGTGGGAGTCCGAGTGAAAAAATGGAGAGAAGGGAGAGTGAGAGAGAAGGGAGCGAGAAGGGAGTGGGAGAGGGAGAAGAGGTAGAGAGAGGTGATTAAAGATTGATTAGTTTGAGTCAGGGGAAGTGAGGCAAGGGTCATATAGAAGGAGATAAAGGGGGAGTGAGTGATAAAGGGAGAGAGAAAAGTTGAGAGATAAAGGGGGAGAGAATGAGCACTAAAAACAGGACTGCTATAACGTCTTGAAAGCCTAAGAAATCAGATCAACATACATAGACCTGAAAATGGAGGATTTTTTAAACCGATCGAATTGGCAGAACCAGACTGAAACAGCTTCTTATCAGCCGTCTACCACTGAGATGTATATTCTTTCAGTGGTAGAGAATGTATCATACCCTCCATTAGCAGTGTCTGATTACAATGGCTGCAGTGAAAGAAGTTAGGGTTAGGGTATCCTGAAAACCTGGCCTGTTTGCGGCTCTCGAGGACTGGAACTGTGCAGGCCTGGCTTACAGCATAGCAAAGTAGGCCAATTCACATAAAGAGAGCTATTTAGAAGTGGTTTGCCTCACTTCAGAGTTACTAGAATAGGCCACAAAATCCTTTGCGGTGTACAGGAAAAAAGAGGCATAACATACCAAGGCTGCCATCTTTTAATATTACAAGGTTACTAGATGCTCTGCAGAATTTTATAAATGCAGTAATTAATTGAAGCCAACTAAAGTGTCACTAATTTTAAATATCTTGGCATTTGGTTTCACTCCCATTTAAAATTTGAGTTGCATATTGATAATCTGACATCCAAAATCATTGCCAAACTGGGTGTACTTTATAGGAACAAATCCTCCCTAGGCCAAGGTGCATGATGGGTTAACTTTTGTATCTTACAGACATGCTTAAATGTAGTTAGTACTGCATTGCTGTGAACAGGACACATAGTGGAAAGTTACCTTAATTAAGAGAAACTCTCCAGAGTTGTATGGGAGTCTCCTGGGCCCTCCCCTAGGTCATGCTTATAGTGCCAGCAACGCGACTGGCGAAGTGACGGGTGACGTCACCTGCGAAAGTTATAATTTAACTTTCGGGGATGTCGCTGGCGACATGGGCATTGATTGGTTCAGAGGCTGTCACATGTGGCGACAGCCTCTGAAAAATCTGATTTCCCCAGCTCCAAATTTTGAGTCGCCAGCGTTACTCCCGTCGCGTCGCACTTACTATAAGCGCTGCCTAACTGGGATGTATACTGAATGCCTGGATGTGTTCTCTGACACATTTGTACAGCAGAGAAATGTGCCAGACTCTCAACTGTGGCAAAGCTGATAGTATACTCAGGACTGCGTGCAGTAAAAATTGATCACATAATAGCAACTATTGGGAGTCCCCTGGTTGTTGATGACATCATGAGCGCTATCCTGAGTGTCATAGAATGCTGAAATATATCCAAAGCTATGTATCCAATAAATTGAGCAGAAAGAGATAGGGGAAACTGTCCAAGCATTGCTGGAGTCAGAGGTAATATGGACCGCAGCCAGTTTGTTCAACTATCTGGGCTGTGGAAATACCAGATGGGTAGTGTAGGGTGGCTGTGCACTGTAGAACCCTAAACACAGTAGTGCCACTGTTGGTCGCTGTCATCGCTGACGTAGTTACTTTGGTGGAACATATGCTGTGAAGTATGTATATACAATTATACCAAGGTACAAAAATAGGAGAATGAGAAAAGGAACATAGAGTAGTACGTCTTTGGCTAAGAGAAGAAGAAACCACTTGATTGTCTCTCTCTCTCTCTCTCTCTTTTTATATATATATAAAAATATAAAAAAGTGTAAAATGGGGGGGTTTGCGAGGTGTGAAATAGGCCTTGCAACACTACCATTTGAGTAAAAGTTGTGCCCTAAAAAAAATGTCATGGTAGGTGTGCTATGGGGTAGGGAGGGGGGCCTGATCCTTGCATTTGTCCTGGGCCCCAAGATTTCTGCTGGCGGCCCTACTGACAAGGGATTCCTCAAATTGGGCCCAGCAGAAGCTACTTCCCAAGCAAGCAATTGCCTTTTTATATTATTTGTTCTGCTTTTTACTATTATCAGTATATATATGTAACATCGCCAAAAGAAGGGTCGTGCGGTCACTGCTGTATTTCATCTCCTGTCTGCACCGCTGATAAGAGGCATAGAGGAATTTGTGAGGGCGGACCCTCGCTCTCGCAGAGGGGAGGGGTTTGATGTCTGTCTGTCTGTGTGTGTGTGTGTGTGAGAGGGAGAGAGAGAGTGTGTGTGTAAGAGGGAGAGTGTGTGTGTGTGTGTGTGTGTGTGTGTGTGTGTGTGTGTGTGTGTGTGTGTGTGTGTGTGTGTGTGTGTGTCACCCACCCTGTTTCCCTCTGTCTCACTTTCTGTCGCCCTCTGTCTCACTTTCTGTCACCCTCTGTCTCACTTTCTGTCACCCTCTGTTTCCCCCTGTCACCCTCTGTCTCACCCTGTCACCCTCTGTCTCACCCTGTCACCCTGTGTCACACCATGTCACCCATTTTCTCCCTGTCAACCTCTGTATCTCTCGGTATCACCCTGTCATTCTCTGTCTCACCCTGTCACCCTCTGCCTCACCCTGTCACCCTCTGCCTCACCCTATCTCACACACTCTCTGTGTCTCACACACTCTCTGTGTCTCACACACTCTCTGTGTCTCACACACTCTCTGTGTCACACACACACGCACACTCTCTCTGTGTCACACACACACTCTTAACAAGGACTAATTGTAGTATAATGTAATACAATAAATAAACATGTCAAAAACGAATGTTGTTCTTACTAGGAATTTATTCAATTTTTTTTAAAGCGGGCCTGGGGCGGGGCTAGGTGATGAGTAGATTTTTTTGTTCAGCGAGTAGATTTTTGGGTGATTTGTCAACCACAATATATATATATATATATGTAAGGGGGCCACTCCCGGCTTCCCTGATGTTCCTTTGCCCCTTGCCTTACCCCTGTGGCAGTGGGGGAAGGGGATGGCGACTTTTCCCAGTTGGCGCTGCTATCTGTGCCGGCGCCGTCGGGGGCCCTGATGCTCGAGCATGCGCAGATAGCCACAGCGGCCATGTTGTGTTTGGTGCGAGGTTCGCGCAATACGCAGAGGTTGGCAAGGGTAGTGGTGGCCATTACAAGTGTACAGGAGATCTGGTAGGTTGCGCAGGTGCAGTTATGTGTAGCGGTGGCCACTACAGCTTTGCACAGGTGCAGTAGAGACCGCGCACACAGTCCCCATAGGAAAGAGGTTCTGAGTGGACTACATCCCCCAGCAGCCTCTGGTGAATGCCCTATGTTCCCTGTCACCTGCAACCAACCAGCCACTGAGACTTGCAGATTCTCTGCAGCAGGGAATTTGATACATTGTTTTGTGCAGTCAGGAAGCAGACTGGGAAGCACGTGAGTGAGTGAGACTTAGGGGACAAAGAGGGAAAGAAGGTGGGCAGAGAGCTGCGAGATTCTGCCCTAGGCCAGAAATCCCCAGGCTAGAGTTGAGGCCCTGACTTCCCACTAGTGAGGGTGGGTGGTCACAGGGACAGGCCCTAGTACAGGAACCTGTCACTTTAGAGAGAGAGAGAAGTGAAGGAAGCAGAGACTGTCGCAGCACCATTACAGAGGTTTAGGATCAGACCTCTTCAAGCACAGCAGCAACCAACCGGGTGGGATCGCCCTGGAAGGTAACCCTGACGTATCTTCACCGTCGGATCCTTTGCGAAGTCTGTTTGCAGGTCCTAGCGCTGGAGCGCTCGGCAGGTAACATCCATAAGTGCACCAACTATAAATCAGTACATAGTGGCTGTGCAGTCACACACACACATACCTTATTTTGGGGGTGGGGTTGTGGTGTGGGGAGTTGGACATGGTGTGGGTACACGGTGAGGGGTTGCATCCTGCGAGACACGTGAGTTACTGTGTCTCCTAGAAGAGAGACACTTAATGTATGACATGCATAGTTATGTTACTGTTAGAAAAGTCACTGTTCTTTTATATGCTGTGTGCGTGATATTATATTATTGTCCTGTGAGGAACAACTCCCGCTCTGCTTGGAGCCATCACAGGTGGAGGCGCTGCACCATATAGTATTGTTCAGGAGGATACACCCCAGGCTCTCATTGGCGGAGGCTCAGGCCTCCTGTGAGCCTCACAGGTAAAGCACCACACTGGTAATACATATAGCTCCCCTCACATGCACCCTATCTGCGATTGGGTGGGGGAATATGGGTTACATATATATATTATATATATATAGTACCGACACACTTTATTCGAGTGTGGCCGGTACCGCAAGCCGGGAGATTTCCCGGCTTGCTAGTGGCCGCCCCTCGGCGTGCCGCGCGTCATAGACGCGCGGTCACGCGTCTTCGGGAGCGTGCGCCCCCTGCACGCGCGTCCAGGGGCTCCCCGAGGGAGCCCTGGTGTCCCGCGATCGCGGGACAGCGGCAGGGGGTTCCGGGGGACCCGGCGGACCCGGCAGCGGTAGGGAGAGCGCCCCGATCGGAGGGCGCTCTTCCGCTGCTTCGGCGCGCGCCCGTCACTCTCGGGCGCGCGCCAGGCTACTGCTGCGGCCAAGAACGGGCAAATGCTCGAATAAACTTGGCCGCAGCAGTATATATATATATATATATATATATATATATACTTATTATTAGGCTATAACTGCAGCACTGATTATTGTGCTACCTAGTTCTTGTTGGTTCTTAATAGATTGCTATGAGGGATATTGTTATATGCACTTATGATATAATACACCTCATTTAGCAATCAGGACGCCACACTCCATATATTTTAGCACCCTCCCCATCAGTTACATATGTTGCTGGTACCATGGTTTTTTACCTCACTACTTCTTATTGGGACTCACACTGGTACTGTCATTTAGCGCATGAATATTTATTTTGTTCTAACAAAATTAACACAGTATAGGAAAATATGCATTTGTCAGAGGGAAAGGCCAATAATCTGGAGTCAGGTCACCCTAATGTATATTAAAAATAAACACAGGCCTGTCTGATACTCCCTGATATTATAAAGTAAAGAGGCCACTCTATAATAAATATTTACACAGGCCTTTTTAAGTCTGTCCCTAATAATCTGTAATCAGGAGGTCATTATAAGTGTTAAAACAGTAGTGGTACTGTGATATTAAAGTGACAATCCCATACAAGTTTAATTCAGCCTAAATCCACACAATAATGTTAATAAATGCATTATAAATATCACATGACCATATGTATACTGACTTAGTTCATGGCTGTGTTATTACATCATTACATGTGTAATTAAATCCGTGACATTCTCAGGCTCCCCCCTTCTGTGACAATCATACAGCCGGGCCGTTACATTGCAACACACTAATCCCGCCCCTAGTGACATCACCTGATCAGTAACCAGTCAGAGAAGCTAGCAGGCAAAGAACTACATTTCCCACAATGCACCTCGTGGAGTGTGGCTAGCAGCTACACCTTCTCTCACTAGTTTGTCTCCTGCGAGTTTCCGTACACAGCGTCTTGTTAGAGTGGGGCGTGGACATGTGTAAACTTCAATGGTGGGAAAATGAGACAGTTTTAGCTGCTAGCTGAGCAGTGGTACAGCGCTCTGTAGAAGGCGCTCTCAGTCGGGTGAGTGATTTTTCAATGTGTGTGTTTATTTCATTTCTCATTTTACTTTCACTTTAAGTACTGCATGCTTATTTTTTTCTTTGGGCATTTAGAGATTTAAGTGCTCCGTGAGCCGAGTCCTCCATTGAAGGAGGAGCTATGAGGCCAACCTATCACAGCTACTGTACCATCTTCAGTTGCTTTCAGTATACTGATTAATCCACGGCACAGAATATGCAACTTCAAATACATCTATCAACTGTCTATATGTTAAGCCCCCGGACAAGCATTTGCTTGTTAGTTATACACTAGTTTCATACAAGCACTTCACACAGGGGGCTTCAACTTAGGTAGTACTTGACCGGCCGGTCTGAGTGTTCTCATTTCCATATATTTCTTGCCTCTACACTTTATTTACACACTTTGTACTTATTACTGCAGTGTAGCATTTTTCCCCACACCTTAAGGTTCAGTTTATAACAGCTTTGTAGGTCACCACTGCTCCTCATTTTAACCATTTATGTGTATGTGATTAATAAACCTTTATTGATACAATTTGTGTATGTTAGAGTGCTATTCAGGGGATTCTTTTTTTCTGTGTTAGTTTTCATATGTGTGTGTGTGTGTGTGTGTGTGTGTGTGTGTGTGTGTGTGTGTGTGTGTGTGTGTGTGTGTGTGTGTATATATATATGTATATATTTATGTATATATATTTGTGTGTGTGTGACCTTGGGCAAGTCACTTCATATCCTCTGTGCCTCAGGCACCAATGTCATAGATTATAGCTCTATGGGGCAGGGACTTGTGTCTGCAAAATGTCTCTGTATAGCGCTACGTAAAACTAGCAGCGCTTTAAAAGAACATGCTGTTATTATTATTATATATAAATGTGTATGTATTTATTTATATAGCACTATTAATGTATATAGCGTTTCACAGTAGTAATACATGTGAAAATCCTATAAATAACAAATACAAATATCAGGTCATGGGAATAAGTGATTTGGACATAAAAGTAACATTTCGGAAGTGTGGACAACTAATACATCTTGTAGATTGCCTTTACAGTGTGATGTCATTGATTCAGTAGATTGTGTGCAGACCAGGACTGTAGATTATATAACTCTCAGTACAGGTTACACATGGCATCAGTATTAGTGATTTAAAGAGGAGGAAAGCTTCAATGTGGAGAACAAAGCCAAGTAATGTTGAAGTTACTCCTTTTACCATTTACTTGGTCAGTCTGTACTGTCTACTCTCCACACAGCTGCTAAGGATCTTCCATTTTAAATACTTTCACCTCCTATTCTGCACTGCTTTGCTGCCCATTATTCAGAGATGCGTTCCAGTCATGTTTAGCACTCTGAATCTCTCTGCAGTCATTGGTTCAGCACATCATGGGTAGAGCATGGCTACAGATACAGCAAGCTATTATTATTTTACCGGCTGATCACCCATAATATTGCATTAAAACATAGAATATCACTTAATTTCCAAAAGATTCAGTGATGCTGATAATGCAGAATCTCACAACATTTCCCATCATAATGCCATAATGCACAAGTGGGAGAAATAATCCTTGCTATATCTGTACATTGTGTGACATATTACCTCAATGACCAATGAGAGCAAGTACATCTTCTGTATAGAGCGGCTGTGTTATGATGCAGTTATTGATCATCATTGACATAATCACAAGAATCTTATGCAAAGGGAAATTGTCCGCAGCGAAGTGAGATTTCAGCCCCCAAACGTCTGTAATATTAATGCAATGTCTTACTTTTGTTGCAGTGAACACTGAAGAGACGGATCTACTACAACACTGTACAGGATGAGCATACGCTACAAGCAGCAAAATGATCTTGCAGTTGACAGTATGTTGTTCTGGTAATGTGCACAATTATTATTTATGGGCTACACACCACAGTGCTGGACATATTCTGTTAACTTCAACTCTACTCCTAACATGGAGATGTCTTCCTGGTGTTACTGATTCAGTACATCATATGCACAGTGTGGTTATGATATGATGGATTGATTTAATGAACCCACCAACCAATGATGACATCTGCATCATCTTCTGTAAAGTGCAGCTACAGCATGATATTATCAGCATTTGGTGCGGTATAATCAGAGGTATCTATGTGCTTTTGTGCCTGTTTTAAGTCCTCCAGCTTAACGCCCCTACACCTCCCACTACACAGGCATACTTACTTATGCATACACTGACATCTGGCATACCTACACACACCCCAGGGCCACTTCCTTCCCCTGATGTCAGGGAGAGGATGGGCATGCAGAGTGCAGTAAGTCTCCACGTTACTCTGGCCAACAGTCTTGGCCTACCTCCAGCATCTGTCACCCACAACATCTGTTCCCTCCTTGTAAAGTGCTGAACTATCTCACCTGGGTCAGTGCTATAGCTGATCACAGTGCCCGATCAGGATGTCACTGTGACAGGCAGCAGTGCAGATTGACCGGTCAATCAATGCAGTGCCGCAACATATGCACTAAATGAGATTTCCGTGCCCCCAGTCAGGTTACTCCCTGGGCAGTGACCCTGCTCACACCCTCCCCTAGTTCCACCTCTGATCACAATTATCTCTCTTGGAGAGTGTAGCAAATTGGAGTTGGGGGAATCTCACCTCTGCCATGCATGGTCACAATCTGGGCACAGGACCCAAATAGTGGGCAATGTGGCACTTCTTACAGTAGAGAATAAGTAACTTTATTCTTTACTTGTGTATTAAGGACCTTATTTGCATTAAATTCAGTCCACATGGGACCAAGACTTTCTGGCTTACTGAACAAAGTGGAATTGTTTCGTAGAGGGTGGAGAATTGTATTTTATCTGAAATTACCCCCTCTGCACAAAATACAAACAATTATACCCATACAAGTACCTTGTGGAAGTTGTTGCCCTCTATCTTCCTGTGGTCTCTCCCTGTTTCTCACCGTGCCTCCTCCCATTTCCTTGCACCTGTGCGTCTCCGCATATATCCCTATACTCAGAGCCGGCTCCGGTCAGTGACATGGGATGCCCAAATATGAGCATACCCATATATGGGCATCCATGCCACTGACCGGAGCCCGCTCTGTTGCGGATATGGAGAGAGACTGGGAGATTTACATCCCCTTATAATTCATATGGTGCATAGTACCGGCACGTATTGTTTTACCGGTACTGTGTACCTTCCTACTTTCACACTGGTACAGTATATGCTGCAGTGGGACTGAGAGGGATATATTGGTAACACATAGTCATTGTTGGGGGAATTCAATCCATTTTGAAAATAGTAATGAAATGTTTTTTACTTTTCTTTTTTTTCAGTAATGAAGAATGAAACATTTCTGTTAAAATTGAATTGGAGGTGAACTGGATTCATCATCAACTCTGCACCAGTGTGAATTGATGTTCTTTAATGTTCTGATAAGGTACATGCAACATCTCTTCCTCAACCCCTGCACCACTCTCTGCCTCTTGCCTCTCTCTCTCCACCTCCCTGCTAAGCGTATTAACCCATCTAATGTAATCCACATTCCATGTCTCACTTTACTCTTCACTTCTCACGTGCCCTCTGGAATGACTGCTCTCTGACTAACAAGGTCTATTTGTACATGACCTCTTCTGCTCTCATCATCCACCACCTCTCATTCCCCTCACCCCTGTCCTACTCGATACCTCAGCTTAATTGAACTCTCTCCTCTGACATCTACCCTTATCTCTAACCTCTCCTCACTTTCTGCTTAAACTAACTATCTTGTTAACTTTTACAATGCTATCATCTCCTCCTCCTCCCTCCTCCTCCTCCCTCCTCCTCCTCCCTCCTCCATCATATATATGCCCCTTCTAGGCTCTGACACACTCATCCCTCTAAGGCCATGATTATCATGGGCACATGCTTGGTCATCCACAGTGTGTGCGAGCGATGCAGAGCCGCCTCGGACCTCAGTGCAGGGATTGCTGCATACCCCCAGCATCTGTCACCCACAAACAATACACACACTAATACTCCCCACAATACACACTATAATACCTCCTCAATACTAATCTCCCCAATAATATTATAGCTCCAAACACAATATACACAACACCCTTACACAAGATACACAATCTAGTACTCTCCTCTGCACCTCTACACACAATATAATACTCCCACACACACAATATACACACTACCCTCCTACCCCCATAAAATACAACCAATAATACACACACACTTTGTGGATGTTGGGACCAGCTCCCGGCATGCACCAGTGAAAGAGAGAGGCCCGCAGAAGCTCGGAAGAACTCCCTCCATCCGTGCCTTCCTCCGTTTCACATCTTCTCCCTGTCTCTCTCCCTCCCTTTCCTTGCATCTCCCTGCGTCTTTACGTATACCCAGTCAGTGACGGCTCTGGTCACGTGATGCCTTAATATGGGCTTATCCATATATGTTCATCCACGTCACTAATGTGATGCCCGCACTGTTGCGGAGCTGGTACTTACGACGGGCACTTATTGTTTTATCAGTACTGCGTACCTGACTCTACCGGCCTACTTTCAACACTAGTACAATATGTGCTTCACTACGAGTGAGTGGGGAATATTGGCATCACACAGTCACTGTTGAATATGCCATTCAATCCATTTTGAAAATAGTAATGCAATGTGGTTTTGTTTTGTTTGCTTTTTGCAGTAATGAAGAATGGAAAAGTTATATTAAAATTAAATTGGAGGGGGACTAGATTCAGCATTTCATCATGAACTCTGCACTTGTGAGAATTTAACTTCTTGAATACCCTGACAGGTACACGCAACATTAAGACTATAATCTGCTGTGCAAGCTTTCGTGCTATACCTCCCCCTCAGGTTTTGATTTATACATTTGCTCCCTCAATTCATGTCCTCTAATATTTGAAAGCTCTCTCCTAGCATTTTCTCTTTACCACAGAACGTCATCCCAATGTAACCTCTCTCTTGTTCTTTCTGCTGGCTGTTTCCTCACTCCTCTGTTAAACTTTTCTAATTTCTCTAACTTCCACACTCCTGCTTTTATCCACATGTTCTCCTCTTTCCTTCCCCTACCTTTGCATGTGTCTACACACTGCACCATTTGTACAGACCTCTATTGCAGCTATTTCTGCACTGCTCAATGAAAAGCACTCTTTAATATCCTATTCTCTGGGCCCCCTCTCTCTGCGCCCCCTCTTTTGGCGCCTCCTCTCTCTGCGCCCCCTCTCTCTGCGCCTATCTGTCTCATTCTCTCTACGTCCCTCTCTCTCTACATAGAGCTATCTCTGTCTCTCTCTACACCTATCTCTGTGTCTCCTTCTATGTTTGCTGATGTGTGGGATATCTCTTATAATCTTGAACCTGCTCATATACACATCGGGCCTCCCTGCTAAGAGTGTTAACCTATCTAATGTAATCCACATTCCTTTCCTTACTTTTCTCTTCCCTTCTCCTATGCCATCTGGAATGTCCGTTCTCTGACTAACAAGGCTCTAGTTGTACATGACCTCTTCTGCTCTCATCATTCACAATCAGTCATTCCCCTCACCCCATCTTACCTGTCCCACTGATTTGCCTCTGCTTAATTAAACTCTCCTCTGACATCTACTCTAACCTCTCTGCTCTCTCTCTCTTTCCGCTTAAACTAACAATCTTATTAACTCTTACAATGCTATCCTCCTATCTATATGCCCCCTCTAGGCTCTGACACACTTGTCCCTCTAGCCCACACCCTTGGCTAAATTCCCAAACATGTTCATCACACTTCCACTCGCTGTTCTTAATGCCTATGAAGGAAATCACACAATTGATATTTGATTTTTCTACAGTAAAAATGTCTCCAGTCCTGTATAAAGCTGCTCTCTGGGGCCAAACCACACTACTTTTTTTTCACATTCATCAACACTCAAATTTAATTTACGCTGTCTTTTTTTCCCTGTATTTGACTCCCTCCACTAACCTTCTCCTCACACTTGCCATCCTTCCTTCACTTCTCCTCAAGCATTTGACTACTTCAGAGGCAAGGTGGATGCCACCCACAAGGAGATTCCTTCTGTCCCTTCCCCCTTCTCTCCTTCTACCTAATTCTCCTTCTGCATTTGACTCCTTTTCTTCTCTTACAGAGCTGGAAGCTAATCATCTTCTCTTCTCCCTCTACCACATGCCCTCTAGATCGTATCCCCTCACACCTTACTGCATCGATTAGTCCCCACTCTCACCCACATCTTCAATTCCTCCCTATTCTCTGGCTCTTTACCCTCTTACTTTAAGCCTGTAGTGGTCACCCTTTTCTCAGAAACAACCTACACCCTATGTGCCTTACTAACTACCGCCCTGTATCCCTCCTGCTGTTTGTCTCCTAATTGCTAGAATGTCAACATTCTTAAATCACATTCCCTCCTGGATCCTTTACAACCTGCCTTTCGTACAGCTCGTTCTACAGACTGTGCTTAAAGCAAATTCCCAAGGTCACTTTTCCCTACTAATCCTACTTGATCTATCTGCTGCGTTTGATGCTCTCAATCACTCTCCTCCTTCATATTCTAAACTCTCTCTTGGTATCCGTAACACAGTTCTATCCTGGTTTTCATCATAACTTTCCTGTCACACATTCTCCATCTCTGTTGCTAACATGTCTTCGTCTTCTATTGATCTGTCTGTGGGTATACATCAGGGCTCTGTTCTGAGATCTCTCTTTCTCTCTACATACTATCATTTGGTGACCTCATCAACTCTTTGTGACAATCCTATAAATAACAAATACAAATATCAGGTCATGGGAATAAGTGATTTGGACATAAAAGTAACATTTCGGAAGTGTGGACAACTAATACATCTTGTAGATTGCCTTTACAGTGTGATGTCATTGATTCAGTAGATTGTGTGCAGACCAGGACTGCAGTACAGTGTCACTCACATGGATGACTTGCGTGGTAGAAGCTCAAGAACAAGGATGTCAAACTCCAGTCCTCGAGGGCAGCAAACAGGCCAGGTTTTCAGGATATCCCTACTGAAAACCTGGCCTGTTTGGGACCCTCGAGGACTGGAGTTTGACATGCATGCTCTAGAAGGAGCACAGCTGTGGGTGGGAGGTGGATTTGCTTTGCATCAAATGGTTTGGAGCAAGGTTTATTGTATGTATTATCATAATAACAATGCAATGCTTAACTTTTATTTCAGGAGGGATGACTGCAGAACAGAAGTGAATATTGAAGCCATGTGTTCCTTTTCTTGCAAAAGAGAAAATTTGAAGGACAGTTGAAGAGAAGGAAAATTACTACACAGAGACAGATAAGCAATGTGTATATTTCTCATTTACCATTTAGTATTTGTCGTTTTATTGACTCCACACAATCCGGCTGCTACGGGTTTCACATTGAATATTTTCATCTCTACTCTACCCCTTCCTGTGATCTGAACCATGCAAGTTTTCGTTGATTCAATACATCATGAGTAGAGTGTGGCTACAGTATGAAGTAAAGACCCAAGGACCACATCTACTACCATTCATAACAAGAACATGTGCAGTAGCGCACAGCTGCAGTTCTATGTGATTGTTATGAAAGGTTGAGGTGGTTCAATTCTATGAATCTGGAGTGGGATGGATCCTGTTTGCATCATATGGTTTCATCTAGGCCAGTAGATTATATAACTCTCAGTACAGGTTACACATGGCATCAGTATTAGTGATTTAAAGAGGAGGAAAGCTTCAATGTGGAGAACAAAGCCAAGTAATGTTGAAGTTACTCCTTTTACCATTTACTTGGTCAGTCTGTACTGTCTACTCTCCACACAGCTGCTAAGGATCTTCCATTTTAAATACTTTCACCTCCTATTCTGCACTGCTTTGCTGCCCATTATTCAGAGATGCGTTCCAGTCATGTTTAGCACTCTGAATCTCTCTGCAGTCATTGGTTCAGCACATCATGGGTAGAGCATGGCTACAGATACAGCAAGCTATTATTATTTTACCGGCTGATCACCCATAATATTGCATTAAAACATAGAATATCACTTAATTTCCAAAAGATTCAGTGATGCTGATAATGCAGAATCTCACAACATTTCCCATCATAATGCCATAATGCACAAGTGGGAGAAATAATCCTTGCTATATCTGTACATTGTGTGACGTATTACCTCAATGACCAATGAGAGCAAGTACATCTTCTGTATAGAGCGGCTGTGTTATGATGCAGTTATTGATCATCATTGACATAATCACAAGAATCTTATGCAAAGGGAAATTGTCCGCAGCGAAGTGAGATTTCAGCCCCCAAACGTCTGTAATATTAATGCAATGTCTTACTTTTGTTGCAGTGAACACTGAAGAGACGGATCTACTACAACACTGTACAGGATGAGCATACGCTACAAGCAGCAAAATGATCTTGCAGTTGACAGTATGTTGTTCTGGTAATGTGCACAATTATTATTTATGGGCTACACACCACAGTGCTGGACATATTCTGTTAACTTCAACTCTACTCCTAACATGGAGATGTCTTCCTGGTGTTACTGATTCAGTACATCATATGCACAGTGTGGTTATGATATGATGGATTGATTTAATGAACCCACCAACCAATGATGACATCTGCATCATCTTCTGTAAAGTGCAGCTACAGCATGATATTATCAGCATTTGGTGCGGTATAATCAGAGGTATCTATGTGCTTTTGTGCCTGTTTTAAGTCCTCCAGCTTAACGCCCCTACACCTCCCACTACACAGGCATACTTACTTATGCATACACTGACATCTGGCATACCTACACACACCCCAGGGCCACTTCCTTCCCCTGATGTCAGGGAGAGGATGGGCATGCAGAGTGCAGTAAGTCTCCACGTTACTCTGGCCAACAGTCTTGGCCTACCTCCAGCATCTGTCACCCACAACATCTGTTCCCTCCTTGTAAAGTGCTGAACTATCTCACCTGGGTCAGTGCTATAGCTGATCACAGTGCCCGATCAGGATGTCACTGTGACAGGCAGCAGTGCAGATTGACCGGTCAATCAATGCAGTGCCGCAACATATGCACTAAATGAGATTTCCGTGCCCCCAGTCAGGTTACTCCCTGGGCAGTGACCCTGCTCACACCCTCCCCTAGTTCCACCTCTGATCACAATTATCTCTCTTGGAGAGTGTAGCAAATTGGAGTTGGGGGAATCTCACCTCTGCCATGCATGGTCACAATCTGGGCACAGGACCCAAATAGTGGGCAATGTGGCACTTCTTACAGTAGAGAATAAGTAACTTTATTCTTTACTTGTGTATTAAGGACCTTATTTGCATTAAATTCAGTCCACATGGGACCAAGACTTTCTGGCTTACTGAACAAAGTGGAATTGTTTCGTAGAGGGTGGAGAATTGTATTTTATCTGAAATTACCCCCTCTGCACAAAATACAAACAATTATACCCATACAAGTACCTTGTGGAAGTTGTTGCCCTCTATCTTCCTGTGGTCTCTCCCTGTTTCTCACCGTGCCTCCTCCCATTTCCTTGCACCTCTGCGTCTCCGCATATATCCCTATACTCAGAGCCGGCTCCGGTCAGTGACATGGGATGCCCAAATATGAGCATACCCATATATGGGCATCCATGCCACTGACCGGAGCCCGCTCTGTTGCGGATATGGAGAGAGACTGGGAGATTTACATCCCCTTATAATTCATATGGTGCATAGTACCGGCACGTATTGTTTTACCGGTACTGTGTACCTTCCTACTTTCACACTGGTACAGTATATGCTGCAGTGGGACTGAGAGGGATATATTGGTAACACATAGTCATTGTTGGGGGAATTCAATCCATTTTGAAAATAGTAATGAAATGTTTTTTACTTTTCTTTTTTTTCAGTAATGAAGAATGAAACATTTCTGTTAAAATTGAATTGGAGGTGAACTGGATTCATCATCAACTCTGCACCAGTGTGAATTGATGTTCTTTAATGTTCTGATAAGGTACATGCAACATCTCTTCCTCAACCCCTGCACCACTCTCTGCCTCTTGCCTCTCTCTCTCCACCTCCCTGCTAAGCGTATTAACCCATGCCCTCTAGATCGTATCCCCTCACACCTTACTGCATCTCTTAGTCCCCACTCTCACCCACATCTTCAATTCCTCCCTATTCTCTGGCTCTTTACCCTCTTACTTTAAGCCTGTAGTGGTCACCCTTTTCTCAGAAACAACCTACACCCTATGTGCCTTACTAACTACCGCCCTGTATCCCTCCTGCTGTTTGTCTCCTAATTGCTAGAATGTCAACATTCTTAAATCACATTCCCTCCTGGATCCTTTACAACCTGCCTTTCGTACAGCTCGTTCTACAGACTGTGCTTAAAGCAAATTCCCAAGGTCACTTTTCCCTACTAATCCTACTTGATCTATCTGCTGCGTTTGATGCTCTCAATCACTCTCCTCCTTCATATTCTAAACTCTCTCTTGGTATCCGTAACACAGTTCTATCCTGGTTTTCATCATAACTTTCCTGTCACACATTCTCCATCTCTGTTGCTAACATGTCTTCGTCTTCTATTGATCTGTCTGTGGGTATACATCAGGGCTCTGTTCTGAGATCTCTCTTTCTCTCTACATACTATCATTTGGTGACCTCATCAACTCTTTGTGACAATCCTATAAATAACAAATACAAATATCAGGTCATGGGAATAAGTGATTTGGACATAAAAGTAACATTTCGGAAGTGTGGACAACTAATACATCTTGTAGATTGCCTTTACAGTGTGATGTCATTGATTCAGTAGATTGTGTGCAGACCAGGACTGCAGTACAGTGTCACTCACATGGATGACTTGCGTGGTAGAAGCTCAAGAACAAGGATGTCAAACTCCAGTCCTCGAGGGCCGCAAACAGGCCAGGTTTTCAGGATATCCCTACTGAAAACCTGGCCTGTTTGGGACCCTCGAGGACTGGAGTTTGACATGCATGCTCTAGAAGGAGCACAGCTGTGGGTGGGAGGTGGATTTGCTTTGCATCAAATGGTTTGGAGCAAGGTTTATTGTATGTATTATCATAATAACAATGCAATGCTTAACTTTTATTTCAGGAGGGATGACTGCAGAACAGAAGTGAATATTGAAGCCATGTGTTCCTTTTCTTGCAAAAGAGAAAATTTGAAGGACAGTTGAAGAGAAGGAAAATTACTACACAGAGACAGATAAGCAATGTGTATATTTCTCATTTACCATTTAGTATTTGTCGTTTTATTGACTCCACACAATCCGGCTGCTACGGGTTTCACATTGAATATTTTCATCTCTACTCTACCCCTTCCTGTGATCTGAACCATGCAGGTTTTCGTTGATTCAATACATCATGAGTAGAGGGTGGCTACAGTATGAAGTAAAGACCCAAGGACCACATCTACTACCATTCATAACAAGAACATGTGCAGTAGCGCACAGCTGCAGTTCTATGTGATTGTTATGAAAGGTTGAGGTGGTTCAATTCTATGAATCTGGAGTGGGATGGATCCTGTTTGCATCATATGGTTTCATCTAGGCCAGTAGATTATATAACTCTCAGTACAGGTTACACATGGCATCAGTATTAGTGATTTAAAGAGGAGGAAAGCTTCAATGTGGAGAACAAAGCCAAGTAATGTTGAAGTTACTCCTTTTACCATTTACTTGGTCAGTCTGTACTGTCTACTCTCCACACAGCTGCTAAGGATCTTCCATTTTAAATACTTTCACCTCCTATTCTGCACTGCTTTGCTGCCCATTATTCAGAGATGCGTTCCAGTCATGTTTAGCACTCTGAATCTCTCTGCAGTCATTGGTTCAGCACATCATGGGTAGAGCATGGCTACAGATACAGCAAGCTATTATTATTTTACCGGCTGATCACCCATAATATTGCATTAAAACATAGAATATCACTTAATTTCCAAAAGATTCAGTGATGCTGATAATGCAGAATCTCACAACATTTCCCATCATAATGCCATAATGCACAAGTGGGAGAAATAATCCTTGCTATATCTGTACATTGTGTGACGTATTACCTCAATGACCAATGAGAGCAAGTACATCTTCTGTATAGAGCGGCTGTGTTATGATGCAGTTATTGATCATCATTGACATAATCACAAGAATCTTATGCAAAGGGAAATTGTCCGCAGCGAAGTGAGATTTCAGCCCCCAAACGTCTGTAATATTAATGCAATGTCTTACTTTTGTTGCAGTGAACACTGAAGAGACGGATCTACTACAACACTGTACAGGATGAGCATACGCTACAAGCAGCAAAATGATCTTGCAGTTGACAGTATGTTGTTCTGGTAATGTGCACAATTATTATTTATGGGCTACACACCACAGTGCTGGACATATTCTGTTAACTTCAACTCTACTCCTAACATGGAGATGTCTTCCTGGTGTTACTGATTCAGTACATCATATGCACAGTGTGGTTATGATATGATGGATTGATTTAATGAACCCACCAACCAATGATGACATCTGCATCATCTTCTGTAAAGTGCAGCTACAGCATGATATTATCAGCATTTGGTGCGGTATAATCAGAGGTATCTATGTGCTTTTGTGCCTGTTTTAAGTCCTCCAGCTTAACGCCCCTACACCTCCCACTACACAGGCATACTTACTTATGCATACACTGACATCTGGCATACCTACACACACCCCAGGGCCACTTCCTTCCCCTGATGTCAGGGAGAGGATGGGCATGCAGAGTGCAGTAAGTCTCCACGTTACTCTGGCCAACAGTCTTGGCCTACCTCCAGCATCTGTCACCCACAACATCTGTTCCCTCCTTGTAAAGTGCTGAACTATCTCACCTGGGTCAGTGCTATAGCTGATCACAGTGCCCGATCAGGATGTCACTGTGACAGGCAGCAGTGCAGATTGACCGGTCAATCAATGCAGTGCCGCAACATATGCACTAAATGAGATTTCCGTGCCCCCAGTCAGGTTACTCCCTGGGCAGTGACCCTGCTCACACCCTCCCCTAGTTCCACCTCTGATCACAATTATCTCTCTTGGAGAGTGTAGCAAATTGGAGTTGGGGGAATCTCACCTCTGCCATGCATGGTCACAATCTGGGCACAGGACCCAAATAGTGGGCAATGTGGCACTTCTTACAGTAGAGAATAAGTAACTTTATTCTTTACTTGTGTATTAAGGACCTTATTTGCATTAAATTCAGTCCACATGGGACCAAGACTTTCTGGCTTACTGAACAAAGTGGAATTGTTTCGTAGAGGGTGGAGAATTGTATTTTATCTGAAATTACCCCCTCTGCACAAAATACAAACAATTATACCCATACAAGTACCTTGTGGAAGTTGTTGCCCTCTATCTTCCTGTGGTCTCTCCCTGTTTCTCACCGTGCCTCCTCCCATTTCCTTGCACCTGTGCGTCTCCGCATATATCCCTATACTCAGAGCCGGCTCCGGTCAGTGACATGGGATGCCCAAATATGAGCATACCCATATATGGGCATCCATGCCACTGACCGGAGCCCGCTCTGTTGCGGATATGGAGAGAGACTGGGAGATTTACATCCCCTTATAATTCATATGGTGCATAGTACCGGCACGTATTGTTTTACCGGTACTGTGTACCTTCCTACTTTCACACTGGTACAGTATATGCTGCAGTGGGACTGAGAGGGATATATTGGTAACACATAGTCATTGTTGGGGGAATTCAATCCATTTTGAAAATAGTAATGAAATGTTTTTTACTTTTCTTTTTTTTCAGTAATGAAGAATGAAACATTTCTGTTAAAATTGAATTGGAGGTGAACTGGATTCATCATCAACTCTGCACCAGTGTGAATTGATGTTCTTTAATGTTCTGATAAGGTACATGCAACATCTCTTCCTCAACCCCTGCACCACTCTCTGCCTCTTGCCTCTCTCTCTCCACCTCCCTGCTAAGCGTATTAACCCATCTAATGTAATCCACATTCCATGTCTCACTTTACTCTTCACTTCTCACGTGCCCTCTGGAATGACTGCTCTCTGACTAACAAGGTCTATTTGTACATGACCTCTTCTGCTCTCATCATCCACCACCTCTCATTCCTCTCACCCCTGTCCTACTCGATACCTCAGCTTAATTGAACTCTCTCCTCTGACATCTACCCTTATCTCTAACCTCTCCTCACTTTCTGCTTAAACTAACTATCTTGTTAACTTTTACAATGCTATCATCTCCTCCTCCTCCCTCCTCCTCCTCCCTCCTCCTCCTCCCTCCTCCATCATATATATGCCCCTTCTAGGCTCTGACACACTCATCCCTCTAAGGCCATGATTATCATGGGCACATGCTTGGTCATCCACAGTGTGTGCGAGCGATGCAGAGCCGCCTCGGACCTCAGTGCAGGGATTGCTGCATACCCCCAGCATCTGTCACCCACAAACAATACACACACTAATACTCCCCACAATACACACTATAATACCTCCTCAATACTAATCTCCCCAATAATATTATAGCTCCAAACACAATATACACAACACCCTTACACAAGATACACAATCTAGTACTCTCCTCTGCACCTCTACACACAATATAATACTCCCACACACACAATATACACACTACCCTCCTACCCCCATAAAATACAACCAATAATACACACACACTTTGTGGATGTTGGGACCAGCTCCCGGCATGCACCAGTGAAAGAGAGAGGCCCGCAGAAGCTCGGAAGAACTCCCTCCATCCGTGCCTTCCTCCGTTTCACATCTTCTCCCTGTCTCTCTCCCTCCCTTTCCTTGCATCTCCCTGCGTCTTTACGTATACCCAGTCAGTGACGGCTCTGGTCACGTGATGCCTTAATATGGGCTTATCCATATATGTTCATCCACGTCACTAATGTGATGCCTGCACTGTTGCGGAGCTGGTACTTACGACGGGCACTTATTGTTTTATCAGTACTGCGTACCTGACTCTACCGGCCTACTTTCAACACTAGTACAATATGTGCTTCACTACGAGTGAGTGGGGAATATTGGCATCACACAGTCACTGTTGAATATGCCATTCAATCCATTTTGAAAATAGTAATGCAATGTGGTTTTGTTTTGTTTGCTTTTTGCAGTAATGAAGAATGGAAAAGTTATATTAAAATTAAATTGGAGGGGGACTAGATTCAGCATTTCATCATGAACTCTGCACTTGTGAGAATTTAACTTCTTGAATACCCTGACAGGTACACGCAACATTAAGACTATAATCTGCTGTGCAAGCTTTCGTGCTATACCTCCCCCTCAGGTTTTGATTTATACATTTGCTCCCTCAATTCATGTCCTCTAATATTTGAAAGCTCTCTCCTAGCATTTTCTCTTTACCACAGAACGTCATCCCAATGTAACCTCTCTCTTGTTCTTTCTGCTTGCTGTTTCCTCACTCCTCTGTTAAACTTTTCTAATTTCTCTAACTTCCACACTCCTGCTTTTATCCACATGTTCTCCTCTTTCCTTCCCCTACCTTTGCATGTGTCTACACACTGCACCATTTGTACAGACCTCTATTGCAGCTATTTCTGCACTGCTCAATGAAAAGCACTCTTTAATATCCTATTCTCTGGGCCCCCTCTCTCTGCGCCCCCTCTTTTGGCGCCTCCTCTCTCTGCGCCCCCTCTCTCTGCGCCTATCTGTCTCATTCTCTCTACGTCCCTCTCTCTCTACATAGAGCTATCTCTGTCTCTCTCTACACCTATCTCTGTGTCTCCTTCTATGTTTGCTGATGTGTGGGATATCTCTTATAATCTTGAACCTGCTCATATACACATCGGGCCTCCCTGCTAAGAGTGTTAACCTATCTAATGTAATCCACATTCCTTTCCTTACTTTTCTCTTCCCTTCTCCTATGCCATCTGGAATGTCCGTTCTCTGACTAACAAGGCTCTAGTTGTACATGACCTCTTCTGCTCTCATCATTCACAATCAGTCATTCCCCTCACCCCATCTTACCTGTCCCACTGATTTGCCTCTGCTTAATTAAACTCTCCTCTGACATCTACTCTAACCTCTCTGCTCTCTCTCTCTTTCCGCTTAAACTAACAATCTTATTAACTCTTACAATGCTATCCTCCTATCTATATGCCCCCTCTAGGCTCTGACACACTTGTCCCTCTAGCCCACACCCTTGGCTAAATTCCCAAACATGTTCATCACACTTCCACTCGCTGTTCTTAATGCCTATGAAGGAAATCACACAATTGATATTTGATTTTTCTACAGTAAAAATGTCTCCAGTCCTGTATAAAGCTGCTCTCTGGGGCCAAACCACACTACTTTTTTTTCACATTCATCAACACTCAAATTTAATTTACGCTGTCTTTTTTTCCCTGTATTTGACTCCCTCCACTAACCTTCTCCTCACACTTGCCATCCTTCCTTCACTTCTCCTCAAGCATTTGACTACTTCAGAGGCAAGGTGGATGCCACCCACAAGGAGATTCCTTCTGTCCCTTCCCCCTTCTCTCCTTCTACCTAATTCTCCTTCTGCATTTGACTCCTTTTCTTCTCTTACAGAGCTGGAAGCTAATCATCTTCTCTTCTCCCTCTACCACATGCCCTCTAGATCGTATCCCCTCACACCTTACTGCATCGATTAGTCCCCACTCTCACCCACATCTTCAATTCCTCCCTATTCTCTGGCTCTTTACCCTCTTACTTTAAGCCTGTAGTGGTCACCCTTTTCTCAGAAACAACCTACACCCTATGTGCCTTACTAACTACCGCCCTGTATCCCTCCTGCTGTTTGTCTCCTAATTGCTAGAATGTCAACATTCTTAAATCACATTCCCTCCTGGATCCTTTACAACCTGCCTTTCGTACAGCTCGTTCTACAGACTGTGCTTAAAGCAAATTCCCAAGGTCACTTTTCCCTACTAATCCTACTTGATCTATCTGCTGCGTTTGATGCTCTCAATCACTCTCCTCCTTCATATTCTAAACTCTCTCTTGGTATCCGTAACACAGTTCTATCCTGGTTTTCATCATAACTTTCCTGTCACACATTCTCCATCTCTGTTGCTAACATGTCTTCGTCTTCTATTGATCTGTCTGTGGGTATACATCAGGGCTCTGTTCTGAGATCTCTCTTTCTCTCTACATACTATCATTTGGTGACCTCATCAACTCTTTGTGACAATCCTATAAATAACAAATACAAATATCAGGTCATGGGAATAAGTGATTTGGACATAAAAGTAACATTTCGGAAGTGTGGACAACTAATACATCTTGTAGATTGCCTTTACAGTGTGATGTCATTGATTCAGTAGATTGTGTGCAGACCAGGACTGCAGTACAGTGTCACTCACATGGATGACTTGCGTGGTAGAAGCTCAAGAACAAGGATGTCAAACTCCAGTCCTCGAGGGCAGCAAACAGGCCAGGTTTTCAGGATATCCCTACTGAAAACCTGGCCTGTTTGGGACCCTCGAGGACTGGAGTTTGACATGCATGCTCTAGAAGGAGCACAGCTGTGGGTGGGAGGTGGATTTGCTTTGCATCAAATGGTTTGGAGCAAGGTTTATTGTATGTATTATCATAATAACAATGCAATGCTTAACTTTTATTTCAGGAGGGATGACTGCAGAACAGAAGTGAATATTGAAGCCATGTGTTCCTTTTCTTGCAAAAGAGAAAATTTGAAGGACAGTTGAAGAGAAGGAAAATTACTACACAGAGACAGATAAGCAATGTGTATATTTCTCATTTACCATTTAGTATTTGTCGTTTTATTGACTCCACACAATCCGGCTGCTACGGGTTTCACATTGAATATTTTCATCTCTACTCTACCCCTTCCTGTGATCTGAACCATGCAAGTTTTCGTTGATTCAATACATCATGAGTAGAGTGTGGCTACAGTATGAAGTAAAGACCCAAGGACCACATCTACTACCATTCATAACAAGAACATGTGCAGTAGCGCACAGCTGCAGTTCTATGTGATTGTTATGAAAGGTTGAGGTGGTTCAATTCTATGAATCTGGAGTGGGATGGATCCTGTTTGCATCATATGGTTTCATCTAGGCCAGTAGATTATATAACTCTCAGTACAGGTTACACATGGCATCAGTATTAGTGATTTAAAGAGGAGGAAAGCTTCAATGTGGAGAACAAAGCCAAGTAATGTTGAAGTTACTCCTTTTACCATTTACTTGGTCAGTCTGTACTGTCTACTCTCCACACAGCTGCTAAGGATCTTCCATTTTAAATACTTTCACCTCCTATTCTGCACTGCTTTGCTGCCCATTATTCAGAGATGCGTTCCAGTCATGTTTAGCACTCTGAATCTCTCTGCAGTCATTGGTTCAGCACATCATGGGTAGAGCATGGCTACAGATACAGCAAGCTATTATTATTTTACCGGCTGATCACCCATAATATTGCATTAAAACATAGAATATCACTTAATTTCCAAAAGATTCAGTGATGCTGATAATGCAGAATCTCACAACATTTCCCATCATAATGCCATAATGCACAAGTGGGAGAAATAATCCTTGCTATATCTGTACATTGTGTGACGTATTACCTCAATGACCAATGAGAGCAAGTACATCTTCTGTATAGAGCGGCTGTGTTATGATGCAGTTATTGATCATCATTGACATAATCACAAGAATCTTATGCAAAGGGAAATTGTCCGCAGCGAAGTGAGATTTCAGCCCCCAAACGTCTGTAATATTAATGCAATGTCTTACTTTTGTTGCAGTGAACACTGAAGAGACGGATCTACTACAACACTGTACAGGATGAGCATACGCTACAAGCAGCAAAATGATCTTGCAGTTGACAGTATGTTGTTCTGGTAATGTGCACAATTATTATTTATGGGCTACACACCACAGTGCTGGACATATTCTGTTAACTTCAACTCTACTCCTAACATGGAGATGTCTTCCTGGTGTTACTGATTCAGTACATCATATGCACAGTGTGGTTATGATATGATGGATTGATTTAATGAACCCACCAACCAATGATGACATCTGCATCATCTTCTGTAAAGTGCAGCTACAGCATGATATTATCAGCATTTGGTGCGGTATAATCAGAGGTATCTATGTGCTTTTGTGCCTGTTTTAAGTCCTCCAGCTTAACGCCCCTACACCTCCCACTACACAGGCATACTTACTTATGCATACACTGACATCTGGCATACCTACACACACCCCAGGGCCACTTCCTTCCCCTGATGTCAGGGAGAGGATGGGCATGCAGAGTGCAGTAAGTCTCCACGTTACTCTGGCCAACAGTCTTGGCCTACCTCCAGCATCTGTCACCCACAACATCTGTTCCCTCCTTGTAAAGTGCTGAACTATCTCACCTGGGTCAGTGCTATAGCTGATCACAGTGCCCGATCAGGATGTCACTGTGACAGGCATTAGTGCAGATTGACCGGTCAATCAATGCAGTGCCGCAACATATGCACTAAATGAGATTTCCGTGCCCCCAGTCAGGTTACTCCCTGGGCAGTGACCCTGCTCACACCCTCCCCTAGTTCCACCTCTGATCACAATTATCTCTCTTGGAGAGTGTAGCAAATTGGAGTTGGGGGAATCTCACCTCTGCCATGCATGGTCACAATCTGGGCACAGGACCCAAATAGTGGGCAATGTGGCACTTCTTACAGTAGAGAATAAGTAACTTTATTCTTTAATTGTGTATTAAGGACCTTATTTGCATTAAATTCAGTCCACATGGGACCAAGACTTTCTGGCTTACTGAACAAAGTGGAATTGTTTCGTAGAGGGTGGAGAATTGTATTTTATCTGAAATTACCCCCTCTGCACAAAATACAAACAATTATACCCATACAAGTACCTTGTGGAAGTTGTTGCCCTCTATCTTCCTGTGGTCTCTCCCTGTTTCTCACCGTGCCTCCTCCCATTTCCTTGCACCTGTGCGTCTCCGCATATATCCCTATACTCAGAGCCGGCTCCGGTCAGTGACATGGGATGCCCAAATATGAGCATACCCATATATGGGCATCCATGCCACTGACCGGAGCCCGCTCTGTTGCGGATATGGAGAGAGACTGGGAGATTTACATCCCCTTATAATTCATATGGTGCATAGTACCGGCACGTATTGTTTTACCGGTACTGTGTACCTTCCTACTTTCACACTGGTACAGTATATGCTGCAGTGGGACTGAGAGGGATATATTGGTAACACATAGTCATTGTTGGGGGAATTCAATCCATTTTGAAAATAGTAATGAAATGTTTTTTACTTTTCTTTTTTTTCAGTAATGAAGAATGAAACATTTCTGTTAAAATTGAATTGGAGGTGAACTGGATTCATCATCAACTCTGCACCAGTGTGAATTGATGTTCTTTAATGTTCTGATAAGGTACATGCAACATCTCTTCCTCAACCCCTGCACCACTCTCTGCCTCTTGCCTCTCTCTCTCCACCTCCCTGCTAAGCGTATTAACCCATCTAATGTAATCCACATTCCATGTCTCACTTTACTCTTCACTTCTCACGTGCCCTCTGGAATGACTGCTCTCTGACTAACAAGGTCTATTTGTACATGACCTCTTCTGCTCTCATCATCCACCACCTCTCATTCCCCTCACCCCTGTCCTACTCGATACCTCAGCTTAATTGAACTCTCTCCTCTGACATCTACCCTTATCTCTAACCTCTCCTCACTTTCTGCTTAAACTAACTATCTTGTTAACTTTTACAATGCTATCATCTCCTCCTCCTCCCTCCTCCTCCTCCCTCCTCCATCATATATATGCCCCTTCTAGGCTCTGACACACTCATCCCTCTAAGGCCATGATTATCATGGGCACATGCTTGGTCATCCACAGTGCGTGCGAGCGATGCAGAGCCGCCTCGGACCTCAGTGCAGGGATTGCTGCATACCCCCAGCATCTGTCACCCACAAACAATACACACACTAATACTCCCCACAATACACACTATAATACCTCCTCAATACTAATCTCCCCAATAATATTATAGCTCCAAACACAATATACACAACACCCTTACACAAGATACACAATCTAGTACTCTCCTCTGCACCTCTACACACAATATAATACTCCCACACACACAATATACACACTACCCTCCTACCCCCATAAAATACAACCAATAATACACACACACTTTGTGGATGTTGGGACCAGCTCCCGGCATGCACCAGTGAAAGAGAGAGGCCCGCAGAAGCTCGGAAGAACTCCCTCCATCCGTGCCTTCCTCCGTTTCACATCTTCTCCCTGTCTCTCTCCCTCCCTTTCCTTGCATCTCCCTGCGTCTTTACGTATACCCAGTCAGTGACGGCTCTGGTCACGTGATGCCTTAATATGGGCTTATCCATATATGTTCATCCACGTCACTAATGTGATGCCCGCACTGTTGCGGAGCTGGTACTTACGACGGGCACTTATTGTTTTATCAGTACTGCGTACCTGACTCTACCGGCCTACTTTCAACACTAGTACAATATGTGCTTCACTACGAGTGAGTGGGGAATATTGGCATCACACAGTCACTGTTGAATATGCCATTCAATCCATTTTGAAAATAGTAATGCAATGTGGTTTTGTTTTGTTTGCTTTTTGCAGTAATGAAGAATGGAAAAGTTATATTAAAATTAAATTGGAGGGGGACTAGATTCAGCATTTCATCATGAACTCTGCACTTGTGAGAATTTAACTTCTTGAATACCCTGACAGGTACACGCAACATTAAGACTATAATCTGCTGTGCAAGCTTTCGTGCTATACCTCCCCCTCAGGTTTTGATTTATACATTTGCTCCCTCAATTCATGTCCTCTAATATTTGAAAGCTCTCTCCTAGCATTTTCTCTTTACCACAGAACGTCATCCCAATGTAACCTCTCTCTTGTTCTTTCTGCTGGCTGTTTCCTCACTCCTCTGTTAAACTTTTCTAATTTCTCTAACTTCCACACTCCTGCTTTTATCCACATGTTCTCCTCTTTCCTTCCCCTACCTTTGCATGTGTCTACACACTGCACCATTTGTACAGACCTCTATTGCAGCTATTTCTGCACTGCTCAATGAAAAGCACTCTTTAATATCCTATTCTCTGTGCCCCCTCTCTCTGCGCCCCCTCTTTTGGCGCCTCCTCTCTCTGCGCCCCCTCTCTCTGCGCCTATCTGTCTCATTCTCTCTACGTCCCTCTCTCTCTACATAGAGCTATCTCTGTCTCTCTCTACACCTATCTCTGTGTCTCCTTCTATGTTTGCTGATGTGTGGGATATCTCTTATAATCTTGAACCTGCTCATATACACATCGGGCCTCCCTGCCTCTGCCTCCCTGCTAAGAGTGTTAACCTATCTAATGTAATCCACATTCCTTTCCTTACTTTTTTCTTCCCTTCTCCTATGCCATCTGGAATGTCCGTTCTCTGACTAACAAGGCTCTAGTTGTACATGACCTCTTCTGCTCTCATCATTCACAATCAGTCATTCCCCTCACCCCATCTTACCTGTCCCACTGATTTGCCTCTGCTTAATTAAACTCTCCTCTGACATCTACTCTAACCTCTCTGCTCTCTCTCTCTTTCCGCTTAAACTAACAATCTTATTAACTCTTACAATGCTATCCTCCTATCTATATGCCCCCTCTAGGCTCTGACACACTTGTCCCTCTAGCCCACACCCTTGGCTAAATTCCCAAACATGTTCATCACACTTCCACTCGCTGTTCTTAATGCCTATGAAGGAAATCACACAATTGATATTTGATTTTTCTACAGTAAAAATGTCTCCAGTCCTGTATAAAGCTGCTCTCTGGGGCCAAACCACACTACTTTTTTTTCACATTCATCAACACTCAAATTTAATTTACGCTGTCTTTTTTTCCCTGTATTTGACTCCCTCCACTAACCTTCTCCTCACACTTGCCATCCTTCCTTCACTTCTCCTCAAGCATTTGACTACTTCAGAGGCAAGGTGGATGCCACCCACAAGGAGATTCCTTCTGTCCCTTCCCCCTTCTCTCCTTCTACCTAATTCTCCTTCTGCATTTGACTCTTTTTCTTCTCTTACAGAGCTGGAAGCAAATCATCTTCTCTTCTCCCTCTACCACATGCCCTCTAGATCGTATCCCCTCACACCTTACTGCATCTCTTAGTCCCCACTCTCACCCACATCTTCAATTCCTCCCTATTCTCTGGCTCTTTACCCTCTTACTTTAAGCCTGTAGTGGTCACCCTTTTCTCAGAAACAACCTACACCCTATGTGCCTTACTAACTACCGCCCTGTATCCCTCCTGCTGTTTGTCTCCTAATTGCTAGAATGTCAACATTCTTAAATCACATTCCCTCCTGGATCCTTTACAACCTGCCTTTCGTACAGCTCGTTCTACAGACTGTGCTTAAAGCAAATTCCCAAGGTCACTTTTCCCTACTAATCCTACTTGATCTATCTGCTGCGTTTGATGCTCTCAATCACTCTCCTCCTTCATATTCTAAACTCTCTCTTGGTATCCGTAACACAGTTCTATCCTGGTTTTCATCATAACTTTCCTGTCACACATTCTCCATCTCTGTTGCTAACATGTCTTCGTCTTCTATTGATCTGTCTGTGGGTATACATCAGGGCTCTGTTCTGAGATCTCTCTTTCTCTCTACATACTATCATTTGGTGACCTCATCAACTCTTTGTGACAATCCTATAAATAACAAATACAAATATCAGGTCATGGGAATAAGTGATTTGGACATAAAAGTAACATTTCGGAAGTGTGGACAACTAATACATCTTGTAGATTGCCTTTACAGTGTGATGTCATTGATTCAGTAGATTGTGTGCAGACCAGGACTGCAGTACAGTGTCACTCACATGGATGACTTGCGTGGTAGAAGCTCAAGAACAAGGATGTCAAACTCCAGTCCTCGAGGGCAGCAAACAGGCCAGGTTTTCAGGATATCCCTACTGAAAACCTGGCCTGTTTGGGACCCTCGAGGACTGGAGTTTGACATGCATGCTCTAGAAGGAGCACAGCTGTGGGTGGGAGGTGGATTTGCTTTGCATCAAATGGTTTGGAGCAAGGTTTATTGTATGTATTATCATAATAACAATGCAATGCTTAACTTTTATTTCAGGAGGGATGACTGCAGAACAGAAGTGAATATTGAAGCCATGTGTTCCTTTTCTTGCAAAAGAGAAAATTTGAAGGACAGTTGAAGAGAAGGAAAATTACTACACAGAGACAGATAAGCAATGTGTATATTTCTCATTTACCATTTAGTATTTGTCGTTTTATTGACTCCACACAATCCGGCTGCTACGGGTTTCACATTGAATATTTTCATCTCTACTCTACCCCTTCCTGTGATCTGAACCATGCAAGTTTTCGTTGATTCAATACATCATGAGTAGAGTGTGGCTACAGTATGAAGTAAAGACCCAAGGACCACATCTACTACCATTCATAACAAGAACATGTGCAGTAGCGCACAGCTGCAGTTCTATGTGATTGTTATGAAAGGTTGAGGTGGTTCAATTCTATGAATCTGGAGTGGGATGGATCCTGTTTGCATCATATGGTTTCATCTAGGCCAGTAGATTATATAACTCTCAGTACAGGTTACACATGGCATCAGTATTAGTGATTTAAAGAGGAGGAAAGCTTCAATGTGGAGAACAAAGCCAAGTAATGTTGAAGTTACTCCTTTTACCATTTACTTGGTCAGTCTGTACTGTCTACTCTCCACACAGCTGCTAAGGATCTTCCATTTTAAATACTTTCACCTCCTATTCTGCACTGCTTTGCTGCCCATTATTCAGAGATGCGTTCCAGTCATGTTTAGCACTCTGAATCTCTCTGCAGTCATTGGTTCAGCACATCATGGGTAGAGCATGGCTACAGATACAGCAAGCTATTATTATTTTACCGGCTGATCACCCATAATATTGCATTAAAACATAGAATATCACTTAATTTCCAAAAGATTCAGTGATGCTGATAATGCAGAATCTCACAACATTTCCCATCATAATGCCATAATGCACAAGTGGGAGAAATAATCCTTGCTATATCTGTACATTGTGTGACGTATTACCTCAATGACCAATGAGAGCAAGTACATCTTCTGTATAGAGCGGCTGTGTTATGATGCAGTTATTGATCATCATTGACATAATCACAAGAATCTTATGCAAAGGGAAATTGTCCGCAGCGAAGTGAGATTTCAGCCCCCAAACGTCTGTAATATTAATGCAATGTCTTACTTTTGTTGCAGTGAACACTGAAGAGACGGATCTACTACAACACTGTACAGGATGAGCATACGCTACAAGCAGCAAAATGATCTTGCAGTTGACAGTATGTTGTTCTGGTAATGTGCACAATTATTATTTATGGGCTACACACCACAGTGCTGGACATATTCTGTTAACTTCAACTCTACTCCTAACATGGAGATGTCTTCCTGGTGTTACTGATTCAGTACATCATATGCACAGTGTGGTTATGATATGATGGATTGATTTAATGAACCCACCAACCAATGATGACATCTGCATCATCTTCTGTAAAGTGCAGCTACAGCATGATATTATCAGCATTTGGTGCGGTATAATCAGAGGTATCTATGTGCTTTTGTGCCTGTTTTAAGTCCTCCAGCTTAACGCCCCTACACCTCCCACTACACAGGCATACTTACTTATGCATACACTGACATCTGGCATACCTACACACACCCCAGGGCCACTTCCTTCCCCTGATGTCAGGGAGAGGATGGGCATGCAGAGTGCAGTAAATCTCCACGTTACTCTGGCCAACAGTCTTGGCCTACCTCCAGCATCTGTCACCCACAACATCTGTTCCCTCCTTGTAAAGTGCTGAACTATCTCACCTGGGTCAGTGCTATAGCTGATCACAGTGCCCGATCAGGATGTCACTGTGACAGGCAGCAGTGCAGATTGACCGGTCAATCAATGCAGTGCCGCAACATACTGCTGCGGCACAGTTTATTCGAGCATTTGCCCGTTCTGTGCCGCAGCAGTAGCCTGGCGCGCGCCCGAGTGTGACGGGCGCACGCCGAAGCAGCGGAAGAGCGCCCTCCGATCGGGGCGCTCTCCCTACCGCTGCCGGGTCCGCCGGGTCCCCCGGAACCCCCTGCCGCTGTCCCGCGATCGCGGGACACCAGGGCTCCCTCGGGGAGCCCCTGGACATGCGTGCAGCGGGCGCACGCTCCCGATGACGCGTGACCGCGCGTCTATGACGCGCGGCACGCCGAGGGGCGGCCACTAGCAAGCCGGGAGATTTCCCGGCTTGTGGTACCGACCACACTTCAATAAAGTGTGTCGGTAGTGTATGCACTAAATGAGATTTCCGTGCCCCCAGTCAGGTTACTCCCTGGGCAGTGACCCTGCTCACACCCTCCCCTAGTTCCACCTCTGATCACAATTATCTCTCTTGGAGAGTGTAGCAAATTGGAGTTGGGGGAATCTCACCTCTGCCATGCATGGTCACAATCTGGGCACAGGACCCAAATAGTGGGCAATGTGGCACTTCTTACAGTAGAGAATAAGTAACTTTATTCTTTACTTGTGTATTAAGGACCTTATTTGCATTAAATTCAGTCCACATGGGACCAAGACTTTCTGGCTTACTGAACAAAGTGGAATTGTTTCGTAGAGGGTGGAGAATTGTATTTTATCTGAAATTACCCCCTCTGCACAAAATACAAACAATTATACCCATACAAGTACCTTGTGGAAGTTGTTGCCCTCTATCTTCCTGTGGTCTCTCCCTGTTTCTCACCGTGCCTCCTCCCATTTCCTTGCACCTCTGCGTCTCCGCATATATCCCTATACTCAGAGCCGGCTCCGGTCAGTGACATGGGATGCCCAAATATGAGCATACCCATATATGGGCATCCATGCCACTGACCGGAGCCCGCTCTGTTGCGGATATGGAGAGAGACTGGGAGATTTACATCCCCTTATAATTCATATGGTGCATAGTACCGGCACGTATTGTTTTACCGGTACTGTGTACCTTCCTACTTCCACACTGGTACAGTATATGCTGCAGTGGGACTGAGAGGGATATATTGGTAACACATAGTCATTGTTGGGGGAATTCAATCCATTTTGAAAATAGTAATGAAATGTTTTTTACTTTTCTTTTTTTTCAGTAATGAAGAATGAAACATTTCTGTTAAAATTGAATTGGAGGTGAACTGGATTCATCATCAACTCTGCACCAGTGTGAATTGATGTTCTTTAATGTTCTGATAAGGTACATGCAACATCTCTTCCTCAACCCCTGCACCACTCTCTGCCTCTTGCCTCTCTGTCTCCACCTCCCTGCTAAGCGTATTAACCCATGCCCTCTAGATCGTATCCCCTCACACCTTACTGCATCTCTTAGTCCCCACTCTCACCCACATCTTCAATTCCTCCCTATTCTCTGGCTCTTTACCCTCTTACTTTAAGCCTGTAGTGGTCACCCTTTTCTCAGAAACAACCTACACCCTATGTGCCTTACTAACTACCGCCCTGTATCCCTCCTGCTGTTTGTCTCCTAATTGCTAGAATGTCAACATTCTTAAATCACATTCCCTCCTGGATCCTTTACAACCTGCCTTTCGTACAGCTCGTTCTACAGACTGTGCTTAAAGCAAATTCCCAAGGTCACTTTTCCCTACTAATCCTACTTGATCTATCTGCTGCGTTTGATGCTCTCAATCACTCTCCTCCTTCATATTCTAAACTCTCTCTTGGTATCCGTAACACAGTTCTATCCTGGTTTTCATCATAACTTTCCTGTCACACATTCTCCATCTCTGTTGCTAACATGTCTTCGTCTTCTATTGATCTGTCTGTGGGTATACATCAGGGCTCTGTTCTGAGATCTCTCTTTCTCTCTACATACTATCATTTGGTGACCTCATCAACTCTTTGTGACAATCCTATAAATAACAAATACAAATATCAGGTCATGGGAATAAGTGATTTGGACATAAAAGTAACATTTCGGAAGTGTGGACAACTAATACATCTTGTAGATTGCCTTTACAGTGTGATGTCATTGATTCAGTAGATTGTGTGCAGACCAGGACTGCAGTACAGTGTCACTCACATGGATGACTTGCGTGGTAGAAGCTCAAGAACAAGGATGTCAAACTCCAGTCCTCGAGGGCCGCAAACAGGCCAGGTTTTCAGGATATCCCTACTGAAAACCTGGCCTGTTTGGGACCCTCGAGGACTGGAGTTTGACATGCATGCTCTAGAAGGAGCACAGCTGTGGGTGGGAGGTGGATTTGCTTTGCATCAAATGGTTTGGAGCAAGGTTTATTGTATGTATTATCATAATAACAATGCAATGCTTAACTTTTATTTCAGGAGGGATGACTGCAGAACAGAAGTGAATATTGAAGCCATGTGTTCCTTTTCTTGCAAAAGAGAAAATTTGAAGGACAGTTGAAGAGAAGGAAAATTACTACACAGAGACAGATAAGCAATGTGTATATTTCTCATTTACCATTTAGTATTTGTCGTTTTATTGACTCCACACAATCCGGCTGCTACGGGTTTCACATTGAATATTTTCATCTCTACTCTACCCCTTCCTGTGATCTGAACCATGCAGGTTTTCGTTGATTCAATACATCATGAGTAGAGGGTGGCTACAGTATGAAGTAAAGACCCAAGGACCACATCTACTACCATTCATAACAAGAACATGTGCAGTAGCGCACAGCTGCAGTTCTATGTGATTGTTATGAAAGGTTGAGGTGGTTCAATTCTATGAATCTGGAGTGGGATGGATCCTGTTTGCATCATATGGTTTCATCTAGGCCAGTAGATTATATAACTCTCAGTACAGGTTACACATGGCATCAGTATTAGTGATTTAAAGAGGAGGAAAGCTTCAATGTGGAGAACAAAGCCAAGTAATGTTGAAGTTACTCCTTTTACCATTTACTTGGTCAGTCTGTACTGTCTACTCTCCACACAGCTGCTAAGGATCTTCCATTTTAAATACTTTCACCTCCTATTCTGCACTGCTTTGCTGCCCATTATTCAGAGATGCGTTCCAGTCATGTTTAGCACTCTGAATCTCTCTGCAGTCATTGGTTCAGCACATCATGGGTAGAGCATGGCTACAGATACAGCAAGCTATTATTATTTTACCGGCTGATCACCCATAATATTGCATTAAAACATAGAATATCACTTAATTTCCAAAAGATTCAGTGATGCTGATAATGCAGAATCTCACAACATTTCCCATCATAATGCCATAATGCACAAGTGGGAGAAATAATCCTTGCTATATCTGTACATTGTGTGACGTATTACCTCAATGACCAATGAGAGCAAGTACATCTTCTGTATAGAGCGGCTGTGTTATGATGCAGTTATTGATCATCATTGACATAATCACAAGAATCTTATGCAAAGGGAAATTGTCCGCAGCGAAGTGAGATTTCAGCCCCCAAACGTCTGTAATATTAATGCAATGTCTTACTTTTGTTGCAGTGAACACTGAAGAGACGGATCTACTACAACACTGTACAGGATGAGCATACGCTACAAGCAGCAAAATGATCTTGCAGTTGACAGTATGTTGTTCTGGTAATGTGCACAATTATTATTTATGGGCTACACACCACAGTGCTGGACATATTCTGTTAACTTCAACTCTACTCCTAACATGGAGATGTCTTCCTGGTGTTACTGATTCAGTACATCATATGCACAGTGTGGTTATGATATGATGGATTGATTTAATGAACCCACCAACCAATGATGACATCTGCATCATCTTCTGTAAAGTGCAGCTACAGCATGATATTATCAGCATTTGGTGCGGTATAATCAGAGGTATCTATGTGCTTTTGTGCCTGTTTTAAGTCCTCCAGCTTAACGCCCCTACACCTCCCACTACACAGGCATACTTACTTATGCATACACTGACATCTGGCATACCTACACACACCCCAGGGCCACTTCCTTCCCCTGATGTCAGGGAGAGGATGGGCATGCAGAGTGCAGTAAGTCTCCACGTTACTCTGGCCAACAGTCTTGGCCTACCTCCAGCATCTGTCACCCACAACATCTGTTCCCTCCTTGTAAAGTGCTGAACTATCTCACCTGGGTCAGTGCTATAGCTGATCACAGTGCCCGATCAGGATGTCACTGTGACAGGCAGCAGTGCAGATTGACCGGTCAATCAATGCAGTGCCGCAACATATGCACTAAATGAGATTTCCGTGCCCCCAGTCAGGTTACTCCCTGGGCAGTGACCCTGCTCACACCCTCCCCTAGTTCCACCTCTGATCACAATTATCTCTCTTGGAGAGTGTAGCAAATTGGAGTTGGGGGAATCTCACCTCTGCCATGCATGGTCACAATCTGGGCACAGGACCCAAATAGTGGGCAATGTGGCACTTCTTACAGTAGAGAATAAGTAACTTTATTCTTTACTTGTGTATTAAGGACCTTATTTGCATTAAATTCAGTCCACATGGGACCAAGACTTTCTGGCTTACTGAACAAAGTGGAATTGTTTCGTAGAGGGTGGAGAATTGTATTTTATCTGAAATTACCCCCTCTGCACAAAATACAAACAATTATACCCATACAAGTACCTTGTGGAAGTTGTTGCCCTCTATCTTCCTGTGGTCTCTCCCTGTTTCTCACCGTGCCTCCTCCCATTTCCTTGCACCTCTGCGTCTCCGCATATATCCCTATACTCAGAGCCGGCTCCGGTCAGTGACATGGGATGCCCAAATATGAGCATACCCATATATGGGCATCCATGCCACTGACCGGAGCCCGCTCTGTTGCGGATATGGAGAGAGACTGGGAGATTTACATCCCCTTATAATTCATATGGTGCATAGTACCGGCACGTATTGTTTTACCGGTACTGTGTACCTTCCTACTTTCACACTGGTACAGTATATGCTGCAGTGGGACTGAGAGGGATATATTGGTAACACATAGTCATTGTTGGGGGAATTCAATCCATTTTGAAAATAGTAATGAAATGTTTTTTACTTTTCTTTTTTTTCAGTAATGAAGAATGAAACATTTCTGTTAAAATTGAATTGGAGGTGAACTGGATTCATCATCAACTCTGCACCAGTGTGAATTGATGTTCTTTAATGTTCTGATAAGGTACATGCAACATCTCTTCCTCAACCCCTGCACCACTCTCTGCCTCTTGCCTCTCTCTCTCCACCTCCCTGCTAAGCGTATTAACCCATCTAATGTAATCCACATTCCATGTCTCACTTTACTCTTCACTTCTCACGTGCCCTCTGGAATGACTGCTCTCTGACTAACAAGGTCTATTTGTACATGACCTCTTCTGCTCTCATCATCCACCACCTCTCATTCCCCTCACCCCTGTCCTACTCGATACCTCAGCTTAATTGAACTCTCTCCTCTGACATCTACCCTTATCTCTAACCTCTCCTCACTTTCTGCTTAAACTAACTATCTTGTTAACTTTTACAATGCTATCATCTCCTCCTCCTCCCTCCTCCTCCTCCCTCCTCCATCATATATATGCCCCTTCTAGGCTCTGACACACTCATCCCTGTAAGGCCATGATTATCATGGGCACATGCTTGGTCATCCACAGTGCGTGCGAGCGATGCAGAGCCGCCTCGGACCTCAGTGCAGGGATTGCTGCATACCCCCAGCATCTGTCACCCACAAACAATACACACACTAATACTCCCCACAATACACACTATAATACCTCCTCAATACTAATCTCCCCAATAATATTATAGCTCCAAACACAATATACACAACACCCTTACACAAGATACACAATCTAGTACTCTCCTCTGCACCTCTACACACAATATAATACTCCCACACACACAATATACACACTACCCTCCTACCCCCATAAAATACAACCAATAATACACACACACTTTGTGGATGTTGGGACCAGCTCCCGGCATGCACCAGTGAAAGAGAGAGGCCCGCAGAAGCTCGGAAGAACTCCCTCCATCCGTGCCTTCCTCTGTTTCACATCTTCTCCCTGTCTCTCTCCCTCCCTTTCCTTGCATCTCCCTGCGTCTTTACGTATACCCAGTCAGTGACGGCTCTGGTCACGTGATGCCTTAATATGGGCTTATCCATATATGTTCATCCACGTCACTAATGTGATGCCCGCACTGTTGCGGAGCTGGTACTTACGACGGGCACTTATTGTTTTATCAGTACTGCGTACCTGACTCTACCGGCCTACTTTCAACACTAGTACAATATGTGCTTCACTACGAGTGAGTGGGGAATATTGGCATCACACAGTCACTGTTGAATATGCCATTCAATCCATTTTGAAAATAGTAATGCAATGTGGTTTTGTTTTGTTTGCTTTTTGCAGTAATGAAGAATGGAAAAGTTATATTAAAATTAAATTGGAGGGGGACTAGATTCAGCATTTCATCATGAACTCTGCACTTGTGAGAATTTAACTTCTTGAATACCCTGACAGGTACACGCAACATTAAGACTATAATCTGCTGTGCAAGCTTTCGTGCTATACCTCCCCCTCAGGTTTTGATTTATACATTTGCTCCCTCAATTCATGTCCTCTAATATTTGAAAGCTCTCTCCTAGCATTTTCTCTTTACCACAGAACGTCATCCCAATGTAACCTCTCTCTTGTTCTTTCTGCTGGCTGTTTCCTCACTCCTCTGTTAAACTTTTCTAATTTCTCTAACTTCCACACTCCTGCTTTTATCCACATGTTCTCCTCTTTCCTTCCCCTACCTTTGCATGTGTCTACACACTGCACCATTTGTACAGACCTCTATTGCAGCTATTTCTGCACTGCTCAATGAAAAGCACTCTTTAATATCCTATTCTCTGTGCCCCCTCTCTCTGCGCCCCCTCTTTTGGCGCCTCCTCTCTCTGCGCCCCCTCTCTCTGCGCCTATCTGTCTCATTCTCTCTACGTCCCTCTCTCTCTCTACATAGAGCTATCTCTGTCTCTCTCTACACCTATCTCTGTGTCTCCTTCTATGTTTGCTGATGTGTGGGATATCTCTTATAATCTTGAACCTGCTCATATACACATCGGGCCTCCCTGCCTCTGCCTCCCTGCTAAGAGTGTTAACCTATCTAATGTAATCCACATTCCTTTCCTTACTTTTCTCTTCCCTTCTCCTATGCCATCTGGAATGTCCGTTCTCTGACTAACAAGGCTCTAGTTGTACATGACCTCTTCTGCTCTCATCATTCACAATCAGTCATTCCCCTCACCCCATCTTACCTGTCCCACTGATTTGCCTCTGCTTAATTAAACTCTCCTCTGACATCTACTCTAACCTCTCTGCTCTCTCTCTCTTTCCGCTTAAACTAACAATCTTATTAACTCTTACAATGCTATCCTCCTATCTATATGCCCCCTCTAGGCTCTGACACACTTGTCCCTCTAGCCCACACCCTTGGCTAAATTCCCAAACATGTTCATCACACTTCCACTCGCTGTTCTTAATGCCTATGAAGGAAATCACACAATTGATATTTGATTTTTCTACAGTAAAAATGTCTCCAGTCCTGTATAAAGCTGCTCTCTGGGGCCAAACCACACTACTTTTTTTTCACATTCATCAACACTCAAATTTAATTTACGCTGTCTTTTTTTCCCTGTATTTGACTCCCTCCACTAACCTTCTCCTCACACTTGCCATCCTTCCTTCACTTCTCCTCAAGCATTTGACTACTTCAGAGGCAAGGTGGATGCCACCCACAAGGAGATTCCTTCTGTCCCTTCCCCCTTCTCTCCTTCTACCTAATTCTCCTTCTGCATTTGACTCTTTTTCTTCTCTTACAGAGCTGGAAGCAAATCATCTTCTCTTCTCCCTCTACCACATGCCCTCTAGATCGTATCCCCTCACACCTTACTGCATCTCTTAGTCCCCACTCTCACCCACATCTTCAATTCCTCCCTATTCTCTGGCTCTTTACCCTCTTACTTTAAGCCTGTAGTGGTCACCCTTTTCTCAGAAACAACCTACACCCTATGTGCCTTACTAACTACCGCCCTGTATCCCTCCTGCTGTTTGTCTCCTAATTGCTAGAATGTCAACATTCTTAAATCACATTCCCTCCTGGATCCTTTACAACCTGCGGGGCTGCTACGGGTTTCACATTGAATATTTTCATCTCTACTCTACCCCTTCCTGTGATCTGAACCATGCAAGTTTTCGTTGATTCAATACATCATGAGTAGAGTGTGGCTACAGTATGAAGTAAAGACCCAAGGACCACATCTACTACCATTCATAACAAGAACATGTGCAGTAGCGCACAGCTGCAGTTCTATGTGATTGTTATGAAAGGTTGAGGTGGTTCAATTCTATGAATCTGGAGTGGGATGGATCCTGTTTGCATCATATGGTTTCATCTAGGCCAGTAGATTATATAACTCTCAGTACAGGTTACACATGGCATCAGTATTAGTGATTTAAAGAGGAGGAAAGCTTCAATGTGGAGAACAAAGCCAAGTAATGTTGAAGTTACTCCTTTTACCATTTACTTGGTCAGTCTGTACTGTCTACTCTCCACACAGCTGCTAAGGATCTTCCATTTTAAATACTTTCACCTCCTATTCTGCACTGCTTTGCTGCCCATTATTCAGAGATGCGTTCCAGTCATGTTTAGCACTCTGAATCTCTCTGCAGTCATTGGTTCAGCACATCATGGGTAGAGCATGGCTACAGATACAGCAAGCTATTATTATTTTACCGGCTGATCACCCATAATATTGCATTAAAACATAGAATATCACTTAATTTCCAAAAGATTCAGTGATGCTGATAATGCAGAATCTCACAACATTTCCCATCATAATGCCATAATGCACAAGTGGGAGAAATAATCCTTGCTATATCTGTACATTGTGTGACGTATTACCTCAATGACCAATGAGAGCAAGTACATCTTCTGTATAGAGCGGCTGTGTTATGATGCAGTTATTGATCATCATTGACATAATCACAAGAATCTTATGCAAAGGGAAATTGTCCGCAGCGAAGTGAGATTTCAGCCCCCAAACGTCTGTAATATTAATGCAATGTCTTACTTTTGTTGCAGTGAACACTGAAGAGACGGATCTACTACAACACTGTACAGGATGAGCATACGCTACAAGCAGCAAAATGATCTTGCAGTTGACAGTATGTTGTTCTGGTAATGTGCACAATTATTATTTATGGGCTACACACCACAGTGCTGGACATATTCTGTTAACTTCAACTCTACTCCTAACATGGAGATGTCTTCCTGGTGTTACTGATTCAGTACATCATATGCACAGTGTGGTTATGATATGATGGATTGATTTAATGAACCCACCAACCAATGATGACATCTGCATCATCTTCTGTAAAGTGCAGCTACAGCATGATATTATCAGCATTTGGTGCGGTATAATCAGAGGTATCTATGTGCTTTTGTGCCTGTTTTAAGTCCTCCAGCTTAACGCCCCTACACCTCCCACTACACAGGCATACTTACTTATGCATACACTGACATCTGGCATACCTACACACACCCCAGGGCCACTTCCTTCCCCTGATGTCAGGGAGAGGATGGGCATGCAGAGTGCAGTAAGTCTCCACGTTACTCTGGCCAACAGTCTTGGCCTACCTCCAGCATCTGTCACCCACAACATCTGTTCCCTCCTTGTAAAGTGCTGAACTATCTCACCTGGGTCAGTGCTATAGCTGATCACAGTGCCCGATCAGGATGTCACTGTGACAGGCAGCAGTGCAGATTGACCGGTCAATCAATGCAGTGCCGCAACATATGCACTAAATGAGATTTCCGTGCCCCCAGTCAGGTTACTCCCTGGGCAGTGACCCTGCTCACACCCTCCCCTAGTTCCACCTCTGATCACAATTATCTCTCTTGGAGAGTGTAGCAAATTGGAGTTGGGGGAATCTCACCTCTGCCATGCATGGTCACAATCTGGGCACAGGACCCAAATAGTGGGCAATGTGGCACTTCTTACAGTAGAGAATAAGTAACTTTATTCTTTACTTGTGTATTAAGGACCTTATTTGCATTAAATTCAGTCCACATGGGACCAAGACTTTCTGGCTTACTGAACAAAGTGGAATTGTTTCGTAGAGGGTGGAGAATTGTATTTTATCTGAAATTACCCCCTCTGCACAAAATACAAACAATTATACCCATACAAGTACCTTGTGGAAGTTGTTGCCCTCTATCTTCCTGTGGTCTCTCCCTGTTTCTCACCGTGCCTCCTCCCATTTCCTTGCACCTGTGCGTCTCCGCATATATCCCTATACTCAGAGCCGGCTCCGGTCAGTGACATGGGATGCCCAAATATGAGCATACCCATATATGGGCATCCATGCCACTGACCGGAGCCCGCTCTGTTGCGGATATGGAGAGAGACTGGGAGATTTACATCCCCTTATAATTCATATGGTGCATAGTACCGGCACGTATTGTTTTACCGGTACTGTGTACCTTCTTACTTTCACACTGGTACAGTATGTGCTGCAGTGGGACTGAGAGGGATATATTGGTAACACATAGTCATTGGTGGGGGAATTCAATCCATTTTGAAAATAGTAATGCATTGTTTTTTAATTTTTTTTTGCAGTAATGAAGAATGAAAAAGTTCTGTTAAAATTGAATTGGACGTGAACTGGATTCAGCATTTCATCATCAACTCTGCACCAGTGTGAATTGACGTTCTTTAATGTTCTGACAAGGTACATGCAACATCTCTTCCTCTACCCCTACACCACCCTCTGCCTCTTGCCTCTCTCTCCACCTCCCTGCTAAGCGTATTAACCCATCTAATGTAATCCACATTCCTTGTCTCACTTTACTCTTCCCTTCTCACGTGCCCTCTGGAATGTCTGCTCTACGACTAACATGGTCTATTTGTACATGACCTCTTCTGCTCTCATCATCCACCACTTCTCATTCCCCTCACCCCTGTCCTACTCGATACCTCAGCTTAATTGAACTCTCTCCTCTGACATCTACCCTTATCTCTAACCTCTCCTCACTTTCTTCTTAAACTAGCTATCTTGTTAACTCTTACAATGCTATCATCTCCTCCTCCCTCCTCCTCCATCATCTATATGCCCCTTCTAGGCTCTGACACACTCATCCCTCTAAGGCCGTGATTATCATGGGCACACGCTTGGTTGTCCACAGTGCGTGCGAGCGATGCAGGGCCTCCCCGTCGCCTCGGACCTCAGTGCAGGGATTGCTGGAGCGACAGGCATGCGCTAACTTTGCCATCTGTTGCGTGCTTACTATAGACGCAGCCTAACCCATGCATTGGTTTAATTCACAAGCACGCTCTCATCACACTTCATCACATCACACTGCTGCTCTTAACACCTATGGAGGAAATCTCACAGTCTGATTTTCTACACTAAACCTTTGTCCTGTTCTGTAAAACTCTGCTCCTTTTTTTAAGGTCAAACACTACTTTTTCCTCACTCATCAACACTCCAATTTCATTCACACTGTCTTCTATGTATTTGAGTCCCACCACTGACTTTCTCCTCCCACTTAACATCCATCCTTTATTTCTCCTCAAGCCTTTGCTCACTTGAGGCAAGGTGGATGCCATCCACAAGTAGATTCGTTCTCTCCCTTCCCCCTCTCTCTTTTTCTATCTAGATCTCATTGCACTCTTGACTCCTTTTCTCCTGTCACAAAGCTGGAACCTGATCTTCTCTTCTCCCTCTACCACATGCCCTCTCAATCCTATATTCTCACTCTCACCCACATCTTCAATTCCTCCATATCCTTTGGCTCTTTCAACTCTTCCTTTTAAGCATGCAGTGGTCACCCCTATTCTCAAAAATAACCTTGACCTTGTGTGAATTTCTAACTATCGCCCTGTATCCGTCCTACCATTTGCCTCCTAATTGCTAGAACGTCTTGTGATCTCCCGTTTGATCAACATTCTTAAATCACATGCTCCTCTGGGCCCTTCACAATCTGCCTTTCCCAATGTAACCAATTATGTACATAAAGAAAATTCCCAAGGTCCATTTTACTTACTAATCCTGCTTGATCTCTCTTCTGCTTTTGATACTGTCAATCACTCTTCTCATTCATATTCTAAACTCTTTCTTCGTATCCGCAGCAAACTTATATCCTGGTTTTCATCATACTTCTCCATCACACATTCTCCATCTCTGTTGCTAACGTGTCTTTGTCTCCTGTTGTTTTGTCTGTTGGTATACCTCAGGACTCTGTTCTGGGACCTCTCTCACTACATACTATCACTAGTTGACCTTATCAACTATTTTGGCCCTTGATATCATCTCTATGCAGATGATACACACACCTATCCACCCTACCGTCACTCCTGCAATTTAGTTCCTAGTTTCGGGTCGCCTCCTGGCTATATCCTCCATGGATGACACTCTTCTGCCTTAAACCTAATGTCTAAAACTGAGCTCCTCATATTTCCCCCTAAATCTGGCCTAATATCACCTTTCTCCATCGCAGTAAACAGTACTACCATCATCCTGTCATGAAAGCACATTGCCTAGGAGTAACATTTGACTCTTCCCTTTCCATCTTCATTCACGACACTGGCTAAAGTTTGTCGATTCTTTCTCTGTAATATTTCCAAGATTTGCCCTTTTCTCTGTCAATCTACTGCTAAAACGCCAATGCATGCCCTTATCGTATGGGTTAACATACTGCTAACAGGGCTCCCTGCTTCACAACTTTCTCATTTGCAATCTATCCAAAACTCTGCTGCTTGAATAATTTCCCTTTCTCCCACAACAGTATCTGCTCATCTCCTCCTCCTCCTTAAATCCCTCTCCTTGCTTCCCATCAAGTTTCAGATCACCTACAAAGTTCTCCTCCTTACCTTTTTGTTAAGGTTCTCTATTAGTGGTGTACCGAGTACCCGGCGTTACCCGACACATTTCCAGCTACCCGGACATTACTCGAAACCGGCCACTGAGAAGTGGACTTGGCCGGGTAATACCCGGCGTCGGGTAATGTCAGGGCAGCTGGAAATAATCTTTTATACTTACCTTTCCTAAGACATCTAGGATCAGCAGCAGCAGTCCTCTGATGTTGGCAGCATCAGAGGTGTCTTCACCTGGCGGGGGGAGCTGCAGGAATCACTTCCACAGCACCGAAGCAGGTAAGCTGTGTCTGTGAGCCTGCAGCTCCCCCGCCGGCTGAAGACACCACAGATGCTGCCACCGTCACAGGACTGCTGCTGATCCTAGATGTCACCGCCACCCGGAAGGTAAGTGCCAAACCGTGTACCCGACCGGGTAGAACCTTTCATTTTGGCCGGGTACCCGTTACCCATTTTTTTATAGTTGAGGACCCAGTCCAACACTATTCTCTATTCATCTGCTCCTTCCTACATATCATCTTTGGTCTCGTTATGCCCTTCCTCGTCTCCTAAGCTCTACTAATAGCTGTCTCCATTATACTTCTTACACCTCTACTGCGCACTCGCTCTCTTGCCTGAAACCCTTTCCCATCAATTTACCTGTGAAACTCACACACACTCAGTATATGCCAACATACCCTCTTCCACCCACATTTAAGATCAACCTTAAAATTCACAACTTAAATGAAGCATTTCAATAGCTTTTACTCGTTGCTACTGTCACTCATTCAGTCACTAACTATTGTTCCCAAGAAGTGCTTTATACTACAAGTACCCACCATTAAGGACAAGCATTGTCATCTACTGCACTTGTTCCCCCACCTGTTGTCTCTCTGTAAGTCTCCTTACATTTCTCTTAGATTGTAAACTACCCAGGACAGGGATTTACTTTCCTATTGTCTGTTTTTGTTTGTTGAACTTATTGTATAATAATTTCCTGTACTTTTTGGTCTCTCTTGTAAAGCGCTGAGTACACAATGGGTGGCATATAAATAGAGATATATGCAGAGTCTAGAGACAAGGCACACGTGTATAGGTAGCTACAGTTTATCCGGGACCGTATGCATCCTTGAAGTGCCTGTCCCAGTTATTTTCTATTGATTGCAATGTAGGAGTGTCTGTCCTGTCTTATTTTTTTTATTATTATTATTATTATTATTATTATATATACAAAGATATATACAAAGATTGTTTCCTGTCGTTAGCATGACATTGTGTGACACAGTGTGATGTCATTGATTCAGTAGATTGTGTGCAGACCGGGACTGCAGTACAGTTTCACTGACATGAATAACTTGTGTGGTAGAAGCTCTAGAAGGAGCACAGCTGTGGGAGGGAGGTGGATTTGCTTTGTATCACATGGTTTGGAGCAAGGTTCATTGTATGTATCGTCAATAATAATTATAATAATAATAATGCAATGCTTAACTTTTTTATTTCAAGAGGAAAGACTGCAGAACAGAAGTGAATATTGAAGCCATGTGTTCATTTTCTTGCAAAATAGAAAATTGAAGGACAGTTGAAGAGGAGGAAAATGACTACACAGAGACAGATAAGCAATGTGTATATTTCTCATTTAGTATTTGTCGTTTTATTGACTCCAAAAAATCCGGCTGCTAAGGGTTTCGCATTGGACATATTCACCTCTACTCCACCCCTTCCTGTGATCTGTACCATGCAGATTTTTGTTGATTCAATACATCATGAATAGAGTGTGGCTACAGTATGAAGTACTGACCCAAGGACCACATCTACTACCATTCATAACAAGAACATGTGCAGTAGCGCACTGCTGCAGTTCTATGTTATTGCTATGAAAGGTTGAGGTGGTGCAATCATATGAATCTTGAGTGGGAGGGATCCTGTTTGCATCATTTAATTTGATCTAGGCCAGTAGAGTATATAACTCTCAGTACAGGTTACATATGGCATCAGTATTAGTGATTTAAAGAACAGAAAAACAGGAGTGGAGAACAAAACCAAGTAATGTTGAAGTTACTACTTTTTACTATTTACTTGGTCAGTCTGTACTGTCTACTCCCCACACAGCTGCTAAGGGTTTCCATTTGAGATACATTCACCTTCTACTCTGCACTACTGTGCTACCCTCTATTCAGAGATGAGTTCAAGTCATGTTTACCACTCTAAATCGCTCTGCAGTCATTGATTCAGCACATCATGGGTAGAGCATGGCTATAGATACAGCAAGCTTTATTTTACCCTAATATTTCATTAAAAAATAGAATATCACTCAGTTTCCTACAGATTTACTGATGCTGATAATGCAGAATCTCACCCTCCCATCATAATACACCAGAGGAAGAAATAATCCTTGCTATATATGTACATTGTGTGACATATTGCCTCCATGACCATTGATGGCAAATACATATTCTGTATAGAGCAGCTGTGTTATGATGTAGTTGTTATTGATCATCATTGAGATATAATCACAAGAATCTTATGCAAAGGGAAACTGTCATTAGCATAGTGGGATTTCAGCCCCCAAACTTCTGTAATATTAATGCAATGTCTTACTTTTATTGCAGTGAACACCGAAGAGACGGATCTACTACAACACTGCACAGGACAAGAGTATACACTACAAGCAGCAAAATGATCATGCAGTTGACAATATGTTGTTCTGGTAATGTGCACAATTATTATGTATGGGCTCCACACCACAGTGCTGGACATATTTTGTTAACTTCAACACTACCCCTACCATGGAGATGTCTTCCTGTGATTGGTGTTACTGATTCAGTACATCATATGCATAGTGTGGCTATTATATGATGGATTGATTTAATGAACCCACCAAACACTGATGACATCTGTATCATCTTCTGTAAAGTGCATCTACAACAGGATATTATCAGCATTTGGGGTGATATAATCAGAGGCATCTATGTGCTTTTGTGCTGGGTAAAGTCCTCCAGCTGAACCGCCCCCCGCCCCCCACCCCCCTACACCTCCTGCCACACAGGCAAACTTACTTACACACACAGCACACTTACTTATGCACACTGACACTTGGCATACCTACACACACACACCCCACAGCCACTGGCATGCATGCAGAGTCCTGGGCATGCAGGATGGGCATGCAGAGTACAGAATATCTCCACCTTGCTCTGGCCCGTACTCTTGGCCTACCCCCAGCATCTGTCACCCACAACCTCTGTTCCCTCCCTGTAAATTGCTGCACTAACACACCTTGGTCAGCGCTGCAACCGATCACAGCACCGGATCATGTCACTGTGATAGGAAGCAGTGCTAATTGACCGGTCAATCAATGCCACGTGGCAACATACGCACCAAAAGAGATTTCCATGCCCCCTGACAGGCTACTCCCTGGGCAGTGACCCTGCTCATCTTCCACCTCTGATCACAATATTCTCTCTTGGAGAGTGTAGCAAATTGGAGTTGGGGGAATTTCACCTCTGCAGTGCATGTAGAGTCCTGTATGCAGAGTACAGAAAGTCTCCACCTTAGTCTGGCCCGTACTCTTGGCCTACCCACAGCATCTGTCACCCACAAATAATACATACACTAATACTCCCCACAATACACACTTTAATACCTCCTCAATAATAATCTCCCCAATAATATTATAGTCTTAAACACAATATACACAATACCCCCTAACACAAGATACCCAATCTAACACTCTCCTCTGCACCTCAACATAATATACACACTATAATACCCTACACACAATATAATACTCCCACACACACACAATATACACACTATCCTCCTACCGCCATAAAACACAACCAATAATACACACACACTTTGTGGATGTTGGGACCAGCTCCTTGCATGCACCAGTGAAAGAGAGAGGCCTGCCATCCGTGCCTCCCTCCGTTTCCCATCTTCTCCCTGTCTCTCTCCCTCCCTTTCTTTGCATCTCCCTGCATCTTTGCGTATACCCAGTCAGTGACGGCTCCGGTCACGTGATGCCTTAATATGGGCTTATCCATATATCTGTTGCAGAGATGGAGAGAGACCTGGAGATTTTACATTTCCTTATAATTCATATTGGTACTTAGTACGGGCACTTATTGTTTTATCAGTACTGGGTACCTGACCGTACTGGCCTACGAGTGAGAAGGCAATATTGGCATCACACAGTTACTGTTGAATATGTCATTCAATCCATTTTGAAAATAGTAATGCAATGTGGTTTTGTTTTGTTTGCTTTTTGCAGTAATGAAGAATGAAAAAGTTATATTAAAATTAAATTGGAGGGGAACTGGATTCAGCATTTCTTCATGAACTCTGCACTTGTGAGCATTGACCTTCTTGAGTGCCCTGACAGGTACACGCAACTTTAAGACTATAATCTTCATCAACTGCTGTGCAAGCTTTCGTGCTATACCTCCCCCTCCGGTTTTGATTTATACATTTGCTCTCTCAATTCATGTCCTCTAATATCTGGAGGCTCTCTCCTAGCATTTCTCTCTACCACAGCACGTCATCCCAATGTAACCTCTCTCTTGTTCTTTCTGTTTACTGTTTCCTCACTCCTCTGTAAAACTTTTCTAATTTCTCTAACTTCCACACTCCTGCTTTTATCCACATGTTCTATACACTTTCCTTCCCCTACCTTTGCATGTGTCTACACAAAGCACCATTTGTACAGACCTCTATTGCAGCTATTTCTGCACTGCTCAATGAAATGCACTCCTGCACATCCTATTCTCTTCCACCTTCCCTCATTCTCTACGCCCCCCTCTCAAAGCCCCCTCTCTCTATGTCTCCTCTCTCTACGCCTATCTGTCTCATTCTCTTGACGCCCTTCTCTCTCTACATATCCCTATCTCTGTCTCTCTCTACACCTATCTCTGTGTCTCCTTCTATGCTCGCTGATGTTGGGGGATATCTCTTATAATCTTGGACCGGCTCATATACACATCAGGCCTCCCTACTAAGAGTGTTAACCTATCTAATGTAATCCACATTCCTTTCCTTACTTTTCTCTTCCCTTCTCCTGTGCCCTCTGGAATGTCCACTCTTACTAACAAGGCTCTAGTTGTACATAACCTCTTCTGCTCTCATCAGTCACAATCAGTCATTCCCCTCACCGCATCTTACCTGTCCCACTGATTTGCCTCTGCTTAATTAAACTCTCCTCTGACATCTACTCTAACCTCTCTTCTCTCTTCTCTCTCTTTCTTTCTGCTTAAACTAACAATCTTATTAACTCTTACAATGCTATCCTCCTATCTATATGCCCCCTATAGGCTCTGACACACTCATCCCTCTAACCCACACCTTTGGCTAAATTCCCAAACACACTCATCACACTTCCACTCGCTGTTCTTAATACCTACGGAGGAAATCTCACACTTTGTTTGATTTTTCTACAGTAAAAATGTCTCCTGTCCTGTATAAAGCTGCTCTCTAGGGCTAAATACACTACTTTTTTCCACACTCATCAACACTCAAATTTAATTTACGCTGTTTTTTTTCTCTGTATTTGACTCCCTCCACTGACCTTCTCCTCCCACTTGCCATCCTTCCTTCACTTCTCCTCAAGCATTTGACTACTTCAGAGGCAAGGTGGATGCCACCCAAAAGGAGATTCCTTCTGTCCCTTCCCCCTTCTCTCCTTCTTCCCAAATCTCCTTCTGCACTTGACTCCTTTTCTTCTCTTACAGAGCTGGAAGCTAATCATCTTCTATTCTCCCTCTACCACATGCCCTCTAGATCGTATCCCCTCACACCTTACTGCATCTCTTAGTCCCCACTCTCACCCACATCTTCAATTTCTCCCTATTCTCTGGATTTTTGCCCTCTTACTTTAAGCCTGTAGCGGTCACCCTTTTGTCAGAAACAAACTACACCCTATGTGCCTTACTAACTACCGCTCTGTATCCCTCATGCTGTTTGCCTTCTAATTGCTAGTGTCAACATTCTTAAATCACATGCCCTCCTGGATCCTTTACAACCTGCCTTTCGTACAGCACGTTCTACAGACTGTGCTTAAAGCTAATTCCCAAGGTTTTTCCCTACTAATCCTACTTGATCTATCGGCTGCGTTTGATGCTCTCAATCACTCTCCTCCTTCATATTCTAAACTCTCTCTTGGTATCAGTAACAAAGTTCTATCCTGGTTTTCATCATAACTTTCCTGTCACACATTCTCCATCTCTGTTGCTAACATGTCTTCGTCTTCTATTGATCTGTCTGTGGGTATACATCAGGGCTCTGTTCTGAGATCTCTCTTTCTCTCTACATACTATCATTTGGTGACTTCATCAATGCTTTTGGCCTTAGATATAATCTCTATGCGGATGATACACACACAAATCTATCCACCCCTGTTCTCACTCCTGCAATCCAGTCCCTACTCTTGGGTTGTCTCCTGGCTATATGCTCATGGATGGCACTCCACTGCCTTAAACTTAATGTCTAACACTGGGCTCATATTATCCCCTTTCTCCATCACAGTAAACAGTACTACCATCTATCTTGTCATCAAACATGTTGCATAGGAGTAACATTTGGCTCTTCAATTCCATCTCCATTCACATGCACGGCTATGGGTAAAATGTGTTGCCTCTTTCTCTGTAATATTGCCAAGATCTTCCCTTTCCCCTCTCAACCTACTGCTAAAACTCCAATGTATACTGTTATCCTATAGGTTATTTTAACATACTACTAACAGGCCTCCATGCTTCACAACTTTCTCCTATGCAAAACTCTGCTGCTTGAATTATCTCACTTTCTCCCACAACAGTCTCTGCTCATCTCCTTAAATCCCTGTCCTGGCATCCCATCAAGTTTTTGTATCACCTACAAAGTTCTCCTCCTTACCTTTTTGTTAAGGCTCTCCATTAATCTGCTCCTTCTTGCATATCATCTTTGATCTCTCGTTATGCCCTTGCTTGTCTCTTGCACTATAACCATAACTGTCTCCTGTAAACTTCTTTCACCTCTACTGTTCTCTCACTTGCCTGAAACCATTTTCCATCACTGCACCGTACATGTGAAACTTCCTCACACTCAGTATATGCCAACATAACCTCTTCCACCCACATGTAAGACCAATCTTAAAATTCACGACTTAAATCAAGCATTTAAAAAACTTTGACTCGTGGCTACTGTCCCACACCCACAGTCACTGCTAACAACTATTGTTCCCAAGATGTGCTTTCTACTAATTGTACCCACCATTAAGGACAAGCATTGTCATCTACTGCACTTCTTCCCCCAACTGCTGCCTCTCTTTAAGTCTTCTAACATTTCTATTAGATTGTAAAGTTCCCAGGGCAAGGATTTACTTTCCTATAATCTGTTTTTATTTTTCGCACTTATTTTTTAATTATTTTTCCCCTCTCCCCTAATGATATACATATAGGTTTTCCTGTCATTTGCATGACAGAGTTATTATGGTTAACTATTGCATCATGTAGACTGCCTTTTCAGTGTGATGTAATTGATTCAGTACTTTGTGTGCAGACTGTGACTGCAGTACAGTGTCACGAACATTAATGACTTGTGTGGTAGAAGCTCTAGAAGGAACACAGCTATGGGAGGGAGGTGGATTTACTTTGGATCACATGGTTTGGCGCAAGGTTCATTGTATGTATGATCATAACCATGCAATGCTTAACTTTTATTTCAGGAGGGAAGAACAGTGAATATTGAAGCCATGTGTTTCTTTTCTGTCAGAAGAGAAATTTTGAAAGACAGTTGAAGAGGAGGAAAATGACTACACAGAGACAGATAAGCAATGTGTATATTTCTCATTTAGTATTTGTCGTTTTGTTGACTCCACACAATCCAGCTGCTAAGGGTTTCGCATTGGACATATTCCCCTCTACTCTACCCTTCCTGTGATCTGTACCATGCAGGTTTTTGTTGATTCAATACATCATGAGTAGAGTGTGGCTGCTGTATGAAGTATTGACCCAAGGACCACATCTACTACCATTCATAACAAGAACATGTGCAGTAGCGCACTGCTGTAGTTCTATGTGTTTTATTAAAGGTTGAAGTGGTGCAATCATATGAATCTGGAGTGGGATGAATCCTGTTTGCATCATATGGTTTCATCTAGGCCAGTAGAGTATATCTCTCAGTACAGGTTACACATGGCATCAGTAGTAGTGATTTAAAGAACAGAAAAAACAAGAGAAACTTCAATGTTGATAACAAAGCCAAGTAATGTTGAAGATACTCCTTTAACTATTTATTTGATCAGTCTGTACTGTCTACTCCCCACACAGCTACTAAGTCTTCCATTTGAGATACATTCACCTCCTACTCTGCACTGCTGTTCTGTCCTCTATTCAGAGATGAGTTCCAGTCATGTTTACCACTCTGAATCACTCTGCAGTCATTGATTCAGCACATCATGGGTAGAGCATGGCTACAGATACAGTAAGCTTTATTTTACCGGCTGATCATCCATAATATTGCATTAAAACATAGAATATTACTCAGTTTCCAAAAGATTCAGTGATGCTAATAATGCAGAATCTTACAACACATCCCATCATAATGCACCAGAGGAAGAAATAATCCTTGCTACACTACCGACACGTTTTATTGAAGCACGGCTAGCACCGCAAGCCGGGGGATGCCCCGGCGTGCTAGCCGCACTCCCTCAGCGTGCCGCGCATCACCGATGCACGGTCACGCGTCATCGGGTGCCTGCGCCCCCTGCACGCGCGTCCAGGGCTCCCCGAGGGAGCACTGGTGTCCCGCGATGTGGGGGACAGCGGCAGGGGGTTCCGGGGGACCCGACGGACCCGGCAGCGGAAGGGAGAAAGCCCCGATCGGAGGGCGCTCCTCCGCTGCTTCGGCGTGCGCCCGGCACCCTCCGGCGCGCGCCAGGTTACTGCTGCGGCCAAGAACGGGCAAATGCTCGAATAAACTCGGCCGCAGCAGTATATCTGTACATTGTGTGACGTTTGGCCTCCATGACCATTGATAGCAAATACATATTTTGTATTGAGCGGCTGTGTTATGATGTAGTTGTTATTGATCATCATTGAGATATAATCACAAGAATCTTATGCAAAGGGAAAATGTCTGCAGCATAGTGGGATTTCAGCTCCCAAACTTCTGTAATATTAATGCAATGTCTTACTTTTATTGCAGTGAACACTGAAGAGACGGATCTACGACAACACTGCACAGGACAAGAGCAAACACTACAAGCAGCAAAATGATCTTGCAGTTGCAAGTATGTTCTGTAATGTGCACAATTATTATTTATGGGCTACACACCACAGTGCTGGACATATTCTGTTAACTTCTACCCCTACCATGGAGATGTCTTCCTGTGATTGATTCAGTACATCATATGCACAGTGTGGCTATGATATGATGGATGGATTTAATGAACCCACCACCCACTGACATCTGCATCATCTTCTGTAAAGTGCAGCAGGATATTATCAGCATTTGGGGTGGTATAATCTGGGGCATCTATGTGCTTTTGTGCCTGGATAAGTTCCTCCAGCTGAACCACCCCCCTATACCTGCCACACAGGCATACTTACAGAGCACACTTACTTATGCACACTGACACTTGGAATACACACACACACACACACAGACACTGTCATGCATGCAGTGTCCTGTATGCAGAGTACAGAAAGTCTCCACCTTACTCTGGCCCGTACTCATGGCCTATCCCCAGCATCTGTCATCCACAACCTCTGTTCCCTCCCTGTAAAGTGCTGCACTAACACACCTGGGTCAGCGCTGCAGCTGATCACAGTGCCGGATCATGATGTCAATGGGATAGGCAGCAGAGCTGATTGACAAGTCAATCAATGCAGCTCCGCAATATATGCACCAAAAGAGATTTCTGTACCCCCTGTCAGGCTACTCCCTGGGCAGCGACCCTTCTCACCCCTCTCATTCCACCTCTGATCACAATAATCTCTCTTGGAGTGTGTAGCAAATTGGAGTTGGGGGAATCTCACCTCTGTAGTGCATGGTCACAATCTGGGCACTGTACCCAAATATTGGGCAATGTGGCACGTCTTACAGTAGAGAATAGAATAAGTAACTATATTCTTTACTTGTGTATTAAGGAACTTATTTGCAATAAAAATTCAGTCCACCTGGGACCAAGACTTTCTGGTTTTCTGAACAAAGTGGAATTGTTTTCCTATAATTTTATATTCTCTGAAATGTAACATCACAATAAAGTACTCCTATTTTTTTCCTTTGTGCTTTTTTATGGACTATTCCTTTATGTATTTCACTTAATGGGACTAATTACCTTACGATTAGATTTCACTTGTATTTTCTTGGGTTACTCTTTGGAATTTCTCTCTGTGTTCATTTATACTATCTTATTTAGAGCAGTCTTTGCCATTGGACCCCATTTCTTGCCAGAGAGATCTGTAACACAGAGTATTGAAGAGAGTACAGAACAGTGGTGAAGTAGATTTTTATGCTTCTAGGCAGCCTCCCTTCTCACCATGTATTCTGCCCCCGACGGTCTCTTGCACTGCTCCCTCCTACACCCACTCTCCTCACTCTTCCCTCCCCTCCCCGCTATCACTCAATGACCCCCTCTCATTCAATCCTGCTCCCTTACTCCCCCCTCACTCATTCTTCCTTCTGCACACACAATCCTCCCGAATATCACTCCCAAACAACACACACACTAATTCTCCCCACAATACACACTATAATACCTCCTTGTGACGATAGCTTCCACAGGCTTATTAATATTACACAAAAATAATTGGGTTTGAACTGAACGAGGCTTAAGATATAATAAATTGTATTTATTCCTTAGAATATAGGTGAACACAACAGATAATACAGTAACGAACAAGAAGTACACTTACTTAAGGGTTGGGGAATGAGAAGTATGATGTAGCATTTCTTTCAGCAGTGAGGAAATCATTCAGGTGATATCAGGTAACCATATCAGCAAACGAAGACAAAGGATATATGGGTGGACAGCAGTTTATAAACCATTCTCCTTCTATTCTTAACCTTAAGCACAGGGGATTGGTTTACAATTACCTCCAGCCACTCACTAACGTGGGAAAGCATTCTGACCCATGCCCCCCTGCTAGTTGGCACATGCGCAGTAGAACTCTGGGGGTCTCATTTCTGAAGCCCCACATTTACGTCAGGAATGCCAGACAGTCTACCATTTGGAGTTCTGGCAGGAAAACCTTTGTTGAAAGGTGTTAACTGGAACACTTAAGACCTGCCCTGGTTTGGGCTTCGGATAAACAGTGAGGGTGATAAAACTCTTTGAACAGCACTTAAATCCTAGACATAGCGGCGTCCCCAGGGCCATCTGCTACCTTATGGCCCAAAAGAATCTCTTCTGGGTCTTTGTCCATACCTTAAGATACACTATTAAGCATAAAACATAAACGTATTAAAATATCCGGTTCCGTTAGGTTTAGCAGGTCCAAACTTCCCAGTTCGCATTGCCAGAACTGGGACACCATATGGTCCAAAAAGCGACTTGCTACGACCTAAGAAACCGAAGTTACACCAATGCACATTAAATCATTTTAATACAAAAATCTCCATTGAAAAAGAAATCTCAGCTTTTCACTAAATCCCCATTGAAAACAACGGGCAGCTCCGCCATAGACTTTCAATGGTAAATCGCCGCCATTGAAGTCAATGGGGGTTTTCTGCCATTGAAGTTTATGGGAAAAGTCCCGAACTTCAAGGGGGTCCATACTCCGTCGGGTTGGTCCAAGCGGGTCAAGGATGGTTCTGCAGCGATGCCGGAGCAGTGGCTACAGATACCCTGATCCGCTGAACCCTCCGGAACCGGAGATATGGATTCCTAAAATTCAGCATTTCTCACTTAGTCATTTTTCTGAGCCGTTTCTGCCGCCGCCGGCAAAGCCTATGGCGCGACCCGCTCTATCTGGTTCGACCCTTATCGGGGGTCCAGGATTCGGGGACCCGGTGGTGGTCGAGTGGGGGGACGCTTAGGAACTAGGGGCAAAAAGAATTTTATCCCTAGGTGCCCTAAAACAGTTTATTTCCCCGCTAATTGACGTTGAACTTGACCCAGTGATTTTAGCTCTTTTGAAGGACATTGTATCCGCTTTGCGGTCTGGACGGCAGCCAACTAGGTTACCTCGAGGCATCTCCATTGAAGTCAATGAGCCCATTGACTTTCAATGGGAAACCGCCGCTCTCCCTCTCGGACGCCACCTGCTGGTCACTACAGGAAACAGGACGAAAACAGCACAAATTCCTATTGAAATGCATTGAGCCCTAATGGCGGCCAATGGGGACCTGCAAAATGGTGCCCGAAAAGGCGGGAAACTTACACAAAGAGCTATAATCATTAAAGAATTATTAACCCTTGTGCTCCCGGATGGATTCTAGTGTGTGTGTGATGCAAACACTGAGTAACCAGACATTACAATGGAACAGGGGAAAATACATTTACATGTCATAACAAGGGTTACATCACATTTCTGGACCTCAGCCCAGTTAACCCCTTGTCTCCCTGGTGCGGTCAGGGGTGGCCAAATGGGGTGCAACCCCTTTAATACCGGGCCACCCCCTCTCTCCCTCTACACCTCCCCTTCTTAATGCGTGTCCTGTGGCCCACTGGCCCTGACGGGGAGTGGGGCACTGCTGGCACCATTAATGAATTCAGTCTCAGAGGGATAGTCCTGGCGTGAAAGTCCATCAGCATTGCTGTTTTCACTACCCTTTTTGTGCTGAATGGTGAATTCAAATTCTTGCAAAGCCAAGCTCCATCTCAGCAGTTTGGCATTTTCCCCTGATACCCTCTGTAGCCAGCTCAGGGGATTGTGGTCGGTAATGACCGTGAAAGCGCTCCCATAGACATAGGGCTGGAGCTTTTTGAGTGCCCACACAATGGCCAAGCACTCCTTTTCAATGGTGGCATATGCCACCTCCCTGGGGAGCAGTTTGCGACTGAGATACACCACAGGGTGCTCTTTGCCGTCGTCCCCCACCTGGCTCAACACAGCCCCCACACCAAAGTCTGAGGCATCAGTCTGAATAAGAAAATGCTTGGTATAATCTGGGGCAGCCAGGATGGGGGCCTCAGCAAGCGCAGCTTTCAGTGCCTGGAAAGCAGTTTCACAGCAGGAGACCAGGTAATAAGCACAGGCAGTTGCTTCTTAGTCAGATCAGTCAGGGGTTTGGCCACGGCGCTGTACTGTGGGACAAATTTCCTGTAGTACCCTGCGGTGCCCAAAAAGGCCATGACCTGTTTCTTGGTTTTTGGAACAGGCCACTGAACTATGGCTTCTACCTTGGCTGGCTCTGGCTTGAAATGCCCTCCACCCACCCTGTGCCCTAAGTACAGGACTTCTGCCATACCTACCATACACTTAGTGGGTTTTAAGGTAAGCCCAGCCTCCCTGATTCTATCCAGCACCGCAGCTACATGTCCTATGTGGGATTCCCAGGAATTACTAAAGACAGCAATGTCATCTAAGTAAGCCCTGGCATAGCTCTGCATCCCTTCCAGTAACCTATTGACCAGGCGTTGGAAGGTAGCCGGGGCATTCTTCATCCCAAATGGCATCACCAAAAACTCATAGAGGCCACTTGGAGTGAAGAATGCTGACTTCTCCCTAGCCTCCAGGGTCAGGGGAATCTGCCAGTAGCCTTTGCTCAGATCCATGGTGGTCAGATACTTTGCCCCCGCGAGTTCATCTAGTAACTCATCCATGCGGGGCATGGGGTAAGCATCTGACACCGTCCCAGCGTTGAGCAACCGGTAGTCCACACAAAACCGGGTGGTTTTGTCCTTCTTAGGCACTAGGACTACTGGACTTGCCCAAGGGCTCTGGGACGGAGTAATTACCCCTAGGGTCAGCATCTCCTCAATCTCTCTCTCCATACTTGTCTTGACCTCTGCTGACACTCTATAAGCGTGCTTATGCAGAGGCTGCAGGTCCCCTGTGTGTACTGGGTGTTTGGTGAGATGTGTGGTCCCTGGCATGTCAGTGAAGAGGGCGCTATACTGAGCTAGCATGTCCCTGGCTTCTCCCTTCTGCCTAGCACTCAACTGTGCCCCGATCTCTACCTGCTCAACAGTGTTTCCTTGCTTTGCCTCCCCTAGGAGATCAGGCAGAGCATTGCTCGCCGGATCCTCCAGCAGTGGGCTACAAATGGCCATTACTGCTCCCATACTCGGTGCTCTGTATTCCTTTAACATATTAATGTGATATGTCTTGTGCCTCTCAGGCGCTACCTGTACAACATAGTTGCACTCATTCACCTTTCGGATAACCGGGTACGGTCCCGACCAGGCAGCCATCAGCTTGTTCTCCCGAGTGGGTTTGAGAACAAGCACCTGCTGTCCTGGGATGAATTCTCTGCTACGGCCTGCTGGTCATACCATTGCTTCTGCTTGGTCTGAGCAGCCCTGAGGTGGTCCTGGGCCACCCCCATAAGCATCTCTAACCGGTCTCTGAGATCTACTACATACTGGATCACTGAAGCATCAGTAGCAGTAGTCTCCCCCTCCCATCCCTCACGGAAGAGGTCCAGAGGTCCACGTACCCTGCGGCCATATAGTAGCTCGAAGGGGGAGAAGCCTGTAGATTCTTGCGGTACCTCTCGGTATGCAAACAGCAAGTGCTGCAGGTGAATCTCCCAGTCTTTCCCCTCCACCTCTATAAAGGTCCGAAGCATCTGCTTCAGGGTACCATTAAACCTCTCACATAATCCGTTTGTTTGGGGATGGTAAGGGGAAGTGCGCTGGTGCTGTACACCGCAGGCATCCCAGAGACAATGTAACAGTTCACTCATGAACTGCGACCCCTGATCAGTTAGGATCTCACTAGGGAAACCTACCCTAGCAAAAATGTTCAGCAAAGCTGCTGCCACTGTCTTGGCACTTATGGTGCCCAGCGCTACCGCCTCAGGGTACCGGGTGGCAAAATCCACCACCGTGAGGATGTAGCACTTCCCTGACCTGCTAGGAATCATGAGGGGTCCTATCAGGTCCATCGCTACCTTCTGGAAGGGTTCCCCTATTATCGGTAGGGGTCTCAGGGGTGCCTTCACACGGTCGCCCGCCTTACCTACTCGCTGGCAGGCATCACAGGAGCGGCAGAAATCAGCTGCATCCCTGGATGCCCCCGGCCAGAAATAACGCTGCAATAACCGGGCTCGCGTTCTGGTGACCCCCTGATGTCCCGCTAACGGAATAGAGTGAGCTACCCGTAACAATTGCTGTCGGTACCCCTGGGGTACTACTAGCTGTCGCTTACTGGTCAATCCCTTCTCTATTCTCGGGTTCCCTTCTTCTCTGTATAGGAGTCCCTTATGCCATAGGCAGCGCTCAGTGCCCTCCCCTGCCTGAGATTCGGACGCCCGAAGTCTCACGCCGGCCAGGGTAGGGTCTGCCTTCACTGCCTCCCTAAACTGGGCTCCTAAATCTACCCCCCCCCCAGTCATGTCATTGTCAGGGGAAGGGGACACGGTAAGGGGGAACAGTAAGTCAGCCTGTGGTTGCAACTGATCCTGGCTTACCTCCCTGGGCTCCTCTGTGCCCTCCGCTAACGTTGGTCCCAAAGGCTGGGGGACTGGGGTGGCCACCGCCGACATTGCTGCGGTCTGGCTCCGGGTAACCGCCGCCACTGCAGCGGGCTGGGGCACACGGTCGTAGGTGCAGGTCATCGGTCCCAGGTCATTGCCCAAAAGAATTTCAGCATCCAAACCTGGTAAAACCCCCACCTCCCGCACACCCTTGCCCACCCCCCAATCCAAAAAAATGCGGGCCACCTGCAGGAAACGTGGCTCTCCGTCAGCCACAGTGATCTGTATCCCAGGGCCTGGGATCAATTCCTCTGGCCGGATCATATCAGGTCGGACCAGGGTCACTGCAGCTCCTGAATCAAGTAAGCCAACTGCTTGCCGGTCACCGACTGTGACCGGGGTGAGATGCTTGCTCCTGCCGTCCGTCTGCTGCAGGTCTGCGCTGTGATGTCCTCCGCTCCTGGCTGTAGGCACTGAAGAAACCGGGGTAGGGGTGACATGGGACGTCTCGCTGGGAGTTGTTTCCATGACCGGTCCTGGTTCTTTGGTGGAAGCCACCCGCACGCGGGCTACCGGCTTTGCAGCTGGGGTGCGTTGCCCTCGATAGGGTCCGTTGGAACGCAGGGGTTCCGGGCAATCTGGTCTGATGTGACCAGTGCTGTTGCAATTGTAGCACCGGCGCTCATGCCGGAGCTCTCCCGCCTTCTGTGACCCGCTGCCCGCAGGCGGCTTTTGGGTCCACTGGGGGGTACTCACAGCTTTCTTGGCCGGCGCCGGTGGGGTTACCGCTTTGGCTGGTACCTTGGCGGTCATCTGGGACCGGCTGACCACATAGTCATCTGCCATCCTCGCCGCCTCGGTGTAGGTCTTGGGCTTTTTATCATACACAAAAGCCCTCACCGCCGGCGGGCACTGCTGCATGAGCTGCTCCTGAAAGATGAGGTCCAGCAGGCGTTGGTAAGTCTTGGCCTCAGAGCCCTCCACCCAGTGTAACCCATACAAAGCCATGCGGGTCACATAAGTGACATAGGGTTAGGGTTAGGGTTAGGGTTAGGGTTAGGGTTATAGGGGAATACGAAAATTTAGGTATGTGACTCATTTGGGTACAAACCAATCAGAGAAGAGTTAGGGTTGAAAGTAAGGGTTGAAAGTTAGGGTTGAAAGTTAGGGTTGAAAGTTAGGGTTGACACTTAGGATTATTTTTCTATTTTTGTTTGGCCCAGGGTTATAGGGGAATACGAAAATTTAGGTATGTGACTCATTTGGGTACTAACCAATCAGAGAAGAGTTAGGGTTGAAAGTTAGGGTTGAAAGTTAGGGTTGAAAGTTAGGGTTGAAAGTTAGGGTTAGGGTTAGGGTTAGGGTTAGGGTTATAGGGGAATACGAAAATTTAGGTATGTGACTCATTTGGGTACTAACCAATCAGAGAAGAGTTAGGGTTGAAAGTTAGGGTTGAAAGTTAGGGTTGACACTTAGGATTATTTTTCTATTTTTGTTTGGCCCAGGGTTATAGGGGAATACGAAAATTTAGGTATGTGACTCATTTGGGTACTAACCAATCAGAGAAGAGTTAGGGTTGAAAGTTAGGGTTGAAAGTTAGGGTTGAAAGTTAGGGTTGAAAGTTAGGGTTGAAAGTTAGGGTTGACACTTAGGATTATTTTTCTATTTTTGTTTGGCCCAGGGTTATAGGGGAATACGAAAATTTAGGTATGTGACTCATTTGGGTTCTAACCAATCAGAGAAGAGTTAGGGTTGAAAGTTAGGGTTGAAAGTTAGGGTTGAAAGTTAGGGTTGACACTTAGGATTATTTTTCTATTTTTGTTTGGCCCAGGGTGATAGGGGAATACGAAAATTTAGGTATGTGACTCATTTGGGTACTAACCAATCAGAGAAGAGTTAGGGTTGAAAGTTAGGGTTGAAAGTTAGGGTTGAAAGTTAGGGTTGACACTTAGGATTATTTTTCTATTTTTGTTTGGCCCAGGGTTATAGGGGAATACGAAAATTTAGGTATGTGACTCATTTGGGTACTAACCAATCAGAGAAGAGTTAGGGTTGAAAGTTAGGGTTGAAAGTTAGGGTTGAAAGTTAGGGTTGAAAGTTAGGATTATTTTTCTATTTTTGTTTGGCCCAGGGTTATAGGGGAATACGAAAATTTAGGTATGTGACTCATTTGGGTACTAACCAATCAGAGAAGAGTTAGGGTTGAAAGTTAGGGTTGAAAGTTAGGGTTGAAAGTTAGGGTTGAAAGTTAGGGTTGAAAGTTAGGGTTGACACTTAGGATTATTTTTCTATTTTTGTTTGGCCCAGGGTTAAAGGGGAATACGAAAATTTAGGTATGTGACTCATTTGGGTACTAACCAATCAGAGAAGAGTTAGGGTTGAAAGTTAGGGTTGAAAGTTAGGGTTGAAAGTTAGGGTTGAAAGTTAGGGTTGAAAGTTAGGGTTGAAAGTTAGGGTTGAAAGATAGGGTTGACACTTAGGATTATTTTTCTATTTTTGTTTGGCCCAGGGTTATAGGGGAATACGAAAATTTAGGTATGTGACTCATTTGGGTACTAACCAATCAGAGAAGAGTTAGGGTTGAAAGTTAAGGTTGAAAGTTAGGGTTGAAAGTTAGGGTTGACACTTAGGATTATTTTTCTATTTTTGTTTGGCCCAGGGTTATAGGGGAATACGAAAATTTAGGTATGTGACTCATTTGGGTACTAACCAATCAGAGAAGAGTTAGGGTTGAAAGTTAGGGTTGAAAGTTAGGGTTGAAAGTTAGGGTTGAAAGTTAGGGTTGACACTTAGGATTATTTTTCTATTTTTGTTTGGCCCAGGGTTATAGGGGAATACGAAAATTTAGGTATGTGACTCATTTGGGTACTAACCAATCAGAGAAGAGTTAGGGTTGAAAGTTAGGGTTGAAAGTTAGGGTTGAAAGTTAGGGTTGAAAGTTAGGGTTGAAAGTTAGGGTTGAAAGTTAGGGTTGAAAGTTAGGGTTGACACTTAGGATTATTTTTCTATTTCTGTTTGGCCCAGGGTTATAGGGGAATACGAAAATTTAGGTATGTGACTCATTTGGGTACTAACCAATCAGAGAAGAGTTAGGGTTGAAAGTTAAGGTTGAAAGTTAGGGTTGAAAGTTAGGGTTGACACTTAGGATTATTTTTCTATTTTTGTTTGGCCCAGGGTTATAGGGGAATACGAAAATTTAGGGTTAGGGTTAGGGTTAGGGTTAGGGTTAGGGTTAGGGTTAGGGTTATAGGGGAATACGAAAATTTAGGTATGTGACTCATTTGGGTACTAACCAATCAGAGAAGAGTTAGGGTTGAAAGTTAGGGTTGAAAGTTAGGGTTGAAAGTTAGGGTTGAAAGTTAGGGTTGACACTTAGGATTATTTTTCTATTTTTGTTTGGCCCAGGGTTATAGGGGAATACGAAAATTTAGGGTTAGGGTTAGGGTTAGGGTTAGGGTTAGGGTTAGGGTTAGGGTTATAGGGGAATACGAAAATTTAGGTATGTGACTCATTTGGGTACTAACCAATCAGAGAAGAGTTAGGGTTGAAAGTTAGGGTTGAAAGTTAGGGTTGAAAGTTAGGGTTGAAAGTTAGGGTTGAAAGTTAGGGTTGACACTTAGGATTATTTTTCTATTTTTGTTTGGCCCAGGGTTATAGGGGAATACGAAAATTTAGGTATGTGACTCATTTGGGTACTAACCAATCAGAGAAGAGTTAGGGTTGAAAGTTAGGGTTGAAAGTTAGGGTTGAAAGTTAGGGTTGAAAGTTAGGGTTGAAAGTTAGGATTATTTTTCTATTTTTGTTTGGCCCAGGGTTATAGGGGTTAGGGTTAGGGTTAGGGTTAGGGTTAGGGTTAGGGTTATAGGGGAATACTAAAATTTAGGTATGTGACTCATTTGGGTACTAACCAATCAGAGAAGAGTTAGGGTTGAAAGTTAGGGTTGAAAGTTAGGGTTGAAAGTTAGGGTTGAAAGTTAGGATTATTTTTCTATTTTTGTTTGGCCCAGGGTTATAGGGGAATACGAAAATTTAGGTATGTGACTCATTTGGGTACTAACCAATCAGAGAAGAGTTAGGGTTGAAAGTTAGGGTTGAAAGTTAGGGTTGAAAGTTAGGGTTAGGGTTAGGGTTAGGGTTAGGGTTAGGGTTAGGGTATTAGGGGGTTAGGGTTAGGGTTAGGGTTAGGGTTAGGGTTATAGGGGAATACGAAAATTTAGGTATGTGACTCATTTGGGTACTAACCAATCAGAGAAGAGTTAGGGTTGAAAGTTAGGGTTGAAAGTTAGGGTTGAAAGTTAGGGTTGAAAGTTAGGGTTGAAAGTTAGGGTTGAAAGTTAGGGTTGAAAGTTAGGGTTGACACTTAGGGTTAGGGTTAGGGTTAGGGTTAGGGTTAGGGTTAGGGTTAGGGTTATAGGGGAATACGAAAATTTAGGTATGTGACTCATTTGGGTACTAACCAATCAGAGAAGAGTTAGGGTTGAAAGTTAGGGTTGAAAGTTAGGGTTGAAAGTTAGGGTTGAAAGTTAGGATTATTTTTCTATTTTTGTTTGGCCCAGGGTGATAGGGGAATACGAAAATTTAGGTATGTGACTCATTTGGGTACTAACCAATCAGAGAAGAGTTAGGGTTGAAAGTTAGGGTTGAAAGTTAGGGTTGAAAGTTAGGGTTGAAAGTTAGGGTTGACATTTAGGATTATTTTTCTATTTTTGTTTGGCCCAGGGTTATAGGGGAATACGAAAATTTAGGTATGTGACTCATTTGGGTACTAACCAATCAGAGAAGAGTTAGGGTTGAAAGTTAGGGTTGAAAGTTAGGGTTGAAAGTTAGGGTTGAAAGTTAGGGTTGAAAGTTAGGGTTGAAAGTTAGGGTTGAAAGTTAGGGTTGAAAGTTAGGGTTGACACTTAGGATTATTTTTCTATTTTTGTTTGGCCCAGGGTTATAGGGGAATACGAAAATTTAGGTATGTGACTCATTTGGGTACTAACCAATCAGAGAAGAGTTAGGGTTGAAAGTTAAGGTTGAAAGTTAGGGTTGAAAGTTAGGGTTGACACTTAGGATTAGGGTTAGGGTTAGGGTTAGGGTTAGGGTTAGGGTTAGGGTTAGGGTTATAGGGGAATACGAAAATTTAGGTATGTGACTCATTTGGGTACTAACCAATCAGAGAAGAGTTAGGGTTGAAAGTTAGGGTTGAAAGTTAGGGTTGAAAGTTAGGGTTGAAAGTTAGGGTTGAAAGTTAGGGTTGAAAGTTAGGGTTGACACTTAGGATTATTTTTCTATTTTTGTTTGGCCCAGGGTTATAGGGGAATACGAAAATTTAGGTATGTGACTCATTTGGGTACTAACCAATCAGAGAAGAGTTAGGGTTGAAAGTTAGGGTTGAAAGTTAGGGTTGAAAGTTAGGGTTAGGGTTAGGGTTAGGGTTAGGGTTAGGGTTAGGGTTAGGGTTAGGGTTAGGGTTAGGGTTAGGGTTAGGGTTAGGGTTAGGGTTAGGGTTATAGGGGAAAACGAAAATTTAGGTATGTGACTCATTTGGGTACTAACCAATCAGAGAAGAGTTAGGGTTGAAAGTTAGGGTTGAAAGTTAGGGTTGAAAGTTAGGGTTGAAAGTTAGGGTTGACACTTAGGATTATTTTTCTATTTTTGTTTGGCCCAGGGTTATAGGGGAATACGAAAATTTATGTATGTGACTCATTTGGGTACTAACCAATCAGAGAAGAGTTAGGGTTGAAAGTTAGGGTTGAAAGTTAGGGTTAGGGTTAGGGTTAGGGTTAGGGTTAGGGTTAGGGTTAGGGTTAGGGTTAGGGTTAGGGTTAGGGTTAGGGTTATAGGGGAATACGAAAATTTAGGTATGTGACTCATTTGGGTACTAACCAATCAGAGAAGAGTTAGGGTTGAAAGTTAGGGTTGAAAGTTAGGGTTGAAAGTTAGGGTTGAAAGTTAGGATTATTTTTCTATTTTTGTTTGGCCCAGGGTTATAGGGGAATACGAAAATTTAGGTATGTGACTCATTTGGGTACTAACCAATCAGAGAAGAGTTAGGGTTGAAAGTTAAGGTTGAAAGTTAGGGTTGAAAGTTAGGGTTGAAAGTTAGGGTTGAAAGTTAGGGTTGACACTTAGGATTATTTTTCTATTTTTGTTTGGCCCAGGGTTATAGGGGAATACGAAAATTTAGGTATGTGACTCATTTGGGTACTAACCAATCAGAGAAGAGTTAGGGTTGAAAGGTAGGGTTGAAAGTTAGGGTTGAAAGTTAGGGTTGAAAGTTAGGGTTGAAAGTTAGGGTTGAAAGTTAGGGTTGACACTTAGGATTATTTTTCGATTTTTGTTTGGCCCAGGGTTATAGGGGAATACGAAAATTTAGGTATGTGACTCATTTGGGTACTAACCAATCAGAGAAGAGTTAGGGTTGAAAGTTAGGGTTGAAAGTTAGGGTTGAAAGTTAGGGTTGACACTTAGGATTATTTTTCTATTTTTGTTTGGCCCAGGGTTATAGGGGAATACGAAAATTTAGGTATGTGACTCATTTGGGTACTAACCAATCAGAGAAGAGTTAGGGTTGAAAGTTAGGGTTGAAAGTTAGGGTTGAAAGTTAGGGTTGAAAGTTAGGGTTGAAAGTTAGGGTTGAAAGTTAGGATTATTTTTCGATTTTTGTTTGGCCCAGGGTTATAGGGGAATACGAAAATTTAGGTATGTGACTCATTTGGGTACTAACCAATCAGAGAAGAGTTAGGGTTGAAAGTTAGGGTTGAAAGTTAGGGTTGAAAGTTAGGGTTAGGGTTAGGGTTAGGGTTAGGGTTAGGGTTATAGGGGAATACGAAAATTTAGGTATGTGACTCATTTGGGTACTAACCAATCAGAGAAGAGTTAGGGTTGAAAGTTAGGGTTGAAAGTTAGGGTTGAAAGTTAGGGTTGAAAGTTAGGGTTGACACTTAGGATTATTTTTCTATTTTTGTTTGGCCCAGGGTTATAGGGGAATACGAAAATTTAGGTATGTGACTCATTTGGGTACTAACCAATCAGAGAAGAGTTAGGGTTGAAAGTTAGGGTTGAAAGTTAGGGTTGAAAGTTAGGGTTGAAAGTTAGGGTTGACACTTAGGATTATTTTTCTATTTTTGTTTGGCCCAGGGTTATAGGGGAATACGAAAATTTAGGTATGTGACTCATTTGGGTACTAACCAATCAGAGAAGAGTTAGGGTTGAAAGTTAGGGTTGAAAGTTAGGGTTGAAAGTTAGGGTTGAAAGTTAGGGTTGACACTTAGGATTATTTTTCTATTTTTGTTTGGCCCAGGGTTATAGGGGAATACGAAAATTTAGGTATGTGACTCATTTGGGTACTAACCAATCAGAGAAGAGTTAGGGTTGAAAGTTAGGGTTGAAAGTTAGGGTTGAAAGTTAGGGTTGACACTTAGGATTATTTTTCTATTTTTGTTTGGCCCAGGGTTATAGGGGAATACGAAAATTTAGGTATGTGACTCATTTGGGTACTAACCAATCAGAGAAGAGTTAGGGTTGAAAGTTAGGGTTGAAAGTTAGGGTTGAAAGTTAGGGTTGACACTTAGGATTATTTTTCTATTTTTGTTTGGCCCAGGGTTATAGGGGAATACGAAAATTTAGGTATGTGACTCATTTGGGTACTAACCAATCAGAGAAGAGTTAGGGTTGAAAGTTAGGGTTGAAAGTTAGGGTTGAAAGTTAGGGTTGAAAGTTAGGGTTGAAAGTTAGGGTTGACACTTAGGATTATTTTTCTATTTTTGTTTGGCCCAGGGTTATAGGGGAATACGAAAATTTAGGTATGTGACTCATTTGGGTACTAACCAATCAGAGAAGAGTTAGGGTTGAAAGTTAGGGTTGAAAGTTAGGGTTGACACTTAGGATTATTTTTCTATTTTTGTTTGGCCCAGGGTTATAGGGGAATATGAAAATTTAGGTATGTGACTCATTTGGGTACTAACCAATCAGAGAAGAGTTAGGGTTGAAAGTTAGGGTTGAAAGTTAGGGTTGAAAGTTAGGGTTGAAAGTTAGGGTTGACACTTAGGATTATTTTTCTATTTTTGTTTGGCCCAGGGTTATAGGGGAATACGAAAATTTAGGTATGTGACTCATTTGGGTACTAACCAATCAGAGAAGAGTTAGGGTTGAAAGTTAGGGTTGAAAGTTAGGGTTGAAAGTTAGGGTTGAAAGTTAGGGTTGACACTTAGGATTATTTTTCTATTTTTGTTTGGCCCAGGGTTTTAGGGGAATACGAAAATTTAGGTATGTGACTCATTTGGGTACTAACCAATCAGAGAAGAGTTAGGGTTGAAAGTTAGGGTTGAAAGTTAGGGTTGAAAGTTAGGGTTGAAAGTTAGGGTTGACACTTAGGATTATTTTTCTATTTTTGTTTGGCCCAGGGTTATAGGGGAATACGAAAATTTAGGTATGTGACTCATTTGGGTACTAACCAATCAGAGAAGAGTTAGGGTTGAAAGTTAGGGTTGAAAGTTAGGGTTGAAAGTTAGGGTTGACACTTAGGATTATTTTTCTATTTTTGTTTGGCCCAGGGTTATAGGGGAATACGAAAATTTAGGTATGTGACTCATTTGGGTACTAACCAATCAGAGAAGAGTTAGGGTTGAAAGTTAGGGTTGAAAGTTAGGGTTGAAAGTTAGGGTTGACACTTAGGATTATTTTTCTATTTTTGTTTGGCCCAGGGTTATAGGGGAATATGAAAATTTAGGTATGTGACTCATTTGGGTACTAACCAATCAGAGAAGAGTTAGGGTTGAAAGTTAGGGTTGAAAGTTAGGGTTGAAAGTTAGGGTTGACATTTAGGATTATTTTTCTATTTTTGTTTGGCCCAGGGTTATAGGGGAATACGAAAATTTAGGTATGTGACTCATTTGGGTACTAACCAATCAGAGAAGAGTTAGGGTTGAAAGTTAGGGTTGAAAGTTAGGGTTGAAAGTTAGGGTTGAAAGTTAGGGTTGAAAGTTAGGATTATTTTTCTATTTTTGTTTGGCCCAGGGTTATAGGGGAATACGAAAATTTAGGTATGTGACTCATTTGGGTACTAACTAATCAGAGAAGAGTTAGGGTTGAAAGTTAGGGTTGAAAGTTAGGGTTGAAAGTTAGGGTTGAAAGTTAGGGTTGAAAGTTAGGGTTGACACTTAGGATTATTTTTCTATTTTTGTTTGGCCCAGGGTTATAGGGGAATACGAAAATTTAGGTATGTGACTCATTTGGGTACTAACCAATCAGAGAAGAGTTAGGGTTGAAAGTTAGGGTTGAAAGTTAGGGTTGAAAGTTAGGGTTGAAAGTTAGGGTTGACACTTAGGATTATTTTTCTATTTTTGTTTGGAACAGGGTTATAGGGGAATACGAAAATTTAGGTATGTGACTCATTTGGGTACTAACCAATCAGAGAAGAGTTAGGGTTGAAAGTTAGGGTTGAAAGTATGGTTGAAAGTTAGGGTTGACACTTAGGATTATTTTTCTATTTTTGTTTGGCCCAGGGTTATAGGGGAATACGAAAATTAGGGTTAGGGTTAGGGTTAGGGTTAGGGTTAGGGTTAGGGTTAGGGTTAGGGTTAGGGTTATAGGGGAATACGAAAATTTAGGTATGTGACTCATTTGGGTACTAACCAATCAGAGAAGAGTTAGGGTTGAAAGTTAGGGTTGAAAGTTAGGGTTGAAAGTTAGGGTTGAAAGTTAGGGTTGACACTTAGGATTATTTTTCTATTTTTGTTTGGCCCAGGGTTATAGGGGAATACGAAAATTTAGGTATGTGACTCATTTGGGTACTAACCAATCAGAGAAGAGTTAGGGTTGAAAGTTAGGGTTGAAAGTTAGGGTTGAAAGTTAGGGTTGAAAGTTAGGGTTGAAAGTTAGGGTTGACACTTAGGATTATTTTTCTATTTTTGTTTGGCCCAGGGTTATAGGGGAATACGAAAATTTAGGTATGTGACTCATTTGGGTACTAACCAATCCGAGAAGAGTTAGGGTTGAAAGTTAGGGTTGAAAGTTAGGGTTGAAAGTTAGGGTTGAAAGTTAGGGTTGAAAGTTAGGGTTGAAAGTTAGGGTTGACACTTAGGATTATTTTTCTATTTTTGTTTGGCCCAGGGTTATAGGGGAATACGAAAATTTAGGTATGTGACTCATTTGGGTACTAACCAATCAGAGAAGAGTTAGGGTTGAAAGTTAGGGTTGAAAGTTAGGGTTGAAAGTTAGGGTTGAAAGTTAGGGTTGAAAGTTAGGGTTGAAAGTTAGGGTTGACACTTAGGATTATTTTTCTATTTTTGTTAGGGTTAGGGTTAGGGTTAGGGTTAGGGTTAGGGTTAGGGTTAGGGTTAGGGTTAGGGTTAGGGTTAGGGTTAGGGTTAGGGTTAGGGTTAGGGTTAGGGTTAGGGTTAGGGTTAGGGTTAGGGTTAGGGTTAGGGTTAGGGTTAGGGTTAGGGTTAGGGTTAGGGTTAGGGTTAGGGTTAGGGTTAGGGTTAGGGTTAGGGTTAGGGTTAGGGTTAGGGTTAGGGTTAGGGTTAGGGTTAGGGTTAGGGTTAGGGTTAGGGTTAGGGTTAGGGTTAGGGTTAGGGTTAGGGTTAGGGTTAGGGTTAGGGTTAGGGTTAGGGTTAGGGTTAGGGTTAGGGTTAGGGTTAGGGTTAGGGTTAGGGTTAGGGTTAGGGTTAGGGTTAGGGTTAGGGTTAGGGTTAGGGTTAGGGTTAGGGTTAGGGTTAGGGTTAGGGTTAGGGTTAGGGTTAGGGTTATAGGGGAATACGAAAATTTAGGTATGTGACTCATTTGGGTACTAACCAATCAGAGAAGAGTTAGGGTTGAAAGTTAGGGTTGAAAGTTAGGGTTGAAAGTTAGGGTTGAAAGTTAGGGTTGAAAGTTAGGGTTGAAAGTTAGGGTTAGGGTTAGGGTTAGGGTTAGGGTTAGGGTTAGGGTTATAGGGGAATACGAAAATTTAGGTATGTGATTTATTTGGGTACTAACCAATCAGAGAAGAGTTAGGGTTGAAAGTTAGGGTTGAAAGATAGGGTTGAAAGTTAGGGTTGAAAGTTAGGGTAGAAAGTTAGGGTAGAAAGTTAGGGTAGAAAGTTAGGGTTGACACTTAGGATTATTTTTCTATTTTTGTTTGGCCCAGGGTTATAGGGGAATACGAACATTTAGGTATGTGACTCATTTGGGTACTAACCAATCAGAGAAGAGTTAGGGTTGAAAGTTAGGGTTGAAAGTTAGGGTTGAAAGTTAGGGTTGACAGTTAGGGTTATTTTTCTATTTTTGTTTGGCCCACGGTTATAGGGGAATACGAAAACTTAGGTATGTGACTCATTTGGGTACTAACCAATCAGAGAAGAGTTAGGGTTGAAAGTTAGGGTTGAAAGTTAGGGTTGAAAGTTAGGGTTGAAAGTTAGGGTTGAAAGTTAGGGTTGACACTTAGGATTAGGGTTAGGGTTAGGGTTAGGGTTAGGGTTAGGGTTAGGGTTAGGGTTAGGGTTAGGGTTAGGGTTAGGGTTAGGGTTAGGGTTAGGGTTAGGGTTAGGGTTATAGGGGAATACGAAAATTTAGGTATGTGACTCATTTGGGTACTAACCAATCAGAGAAGAGTTAGGGTTGAAAGTTAGGGTTGAAAGTTAGGGTTGAAAGTTAGGGTTGAAAGTTAGGGTTGAAAGTTAGGGTTGAAAGTTAGGGTTGAAAGTTAGGGTTGAAAGTTAGGGTTGACACTTAGGATTATTTTTCTATTTTTGTTTGGCCCAGGGTTATAGGGGAATACGAAAATTTAGGTATGTGACTCATTTGGGTACTAACCAATCAGAGAAGAGTTAGGGTTAGCGTTGAAAGTTAGGGTTAGGGTTGACCCTTACAATTATTTTTGTATTTGTGTTTGGTGAAAAAAGAATAGAACATTTTTAGTTATGTGACTCATTTAGGTACTTGGCCAATGAGAGTTAAGTTCTGAACAATTTAGGGAGGGTGTGGTTTGGGGTTGAAAGTGTGGTAAGAAAAAGTGTAAGTGGGTAAGCACGTGAGGGAGGTTGTGGGTAGGTGGGTGAGGGAGGTTTAGGGATGTATGGTGGGTGTGGGTTAGGGTTAGGGTTAGGGTTAGGGTTATAGGGGAATACGAAAATTTAGGTATGTGACTCATTTGGGTACTAACCAATCAGAGAAGAGTTAGGGTTGAAAATTAGGGTTGAAAGTTAGGGTTGAAAGTTAGGGTTGACACTTAGGATTATTTTTCTATTTTTGTTTGGCCCAGGGTTATAGGGGAATACGAAAATTTAGGTATGTGACTCATTTGGGTACTAACCAATCAGAGAAGAGTTAGGGTTGAAAGTTAGGGTTGAAAGTTAGGGTTGAAAGTTAGGGTTGAAAGTTAGGGTTGAAAGTTAGGGTTGACACTTAGGATTATTTTTCTATTTTTGTTTGGCCCAGGGTTATAGGGGAATACGAAAATTTAGGTATGTGACTCATTTGGGTACTAACCAATCAGAGAAGAGTTAGGGTTGAAAGTTAGGGTTGAAAGTTAGGGTTGACACTTAGGATTATTTTTCTATTTTTGTTTGGCCCAGGGTGATAGGGGAATACGAAAATTTAGGTATGTGACTCATTTCGGTACTAACCAATCAGAGAAGAGTTAGGGTTGAAAGTTAGGGTTGAAAGTTAGGGTTGAAAGTTAGGGTTGAAAGTTAGGGTTGAAAGTTAGGGTTGACACTTAGGATTATTAGGGTTAGGGTTAGGGTTAGGGTTAGGGTTAGGGTTATAGGGGAATACGAAAATTTAGGTATGTGACTCATTTGGGTACTAACCAATCAGAGAAGAGTTAGGGTTGAAAGTTAGGGTTGAAAGTTAGGGTTGAAAGTTAGGGTTGACACTTAGGATTATTTTTCTATTTTTGTTTGGGTTAGGGTTAGGGTTAGGGTTAGGGTTATAGGGGAATACGAAAATTTAGGTATGTGACTCATTTGGGTACTAACCAATCAGTGAAGAGTTAGGGTTGAAAGTTAGGGTTGAAAGTTAGGGTTGAAAGTTAGGGTTGAAAGTTAGGGTTGAAAGTTAGGGTTGAAAGTTAGGGTTGAAAGTTAGGGTTGACACTTAGGATTATTTTTCTATTTTTGTTTGGCCCAGGGTTATAGGGGAATATGAAAATTTAGGTATGTGACTCATTTGGGTACTAACCAATCAGAGAAGAGTTAGGGTTGAAAGTTAGGGTTGAAAGTTAGGGTTGAAAGTTAGGGTTGAAAGTTAGGATTATTTTTCTATTTTTGTTTGGCCCAGGATTATAGGGGAATACGAAAATTTAGGTATGTGACTCATTTGGGTACTAACCAATCAGAGAAGAGTTAGGGTTGAAAGTTAGGGTTGAAAGTTAGGGTTGAAAGTTAGGGTTGAAAGTTAGGGTTGAAAGTTAGGATTATTTTTCTATTTTTGTTTGGCCCAGGGTTATAGGGGAATACGAAAATTTAGGTATGTGACTCATTTGGGTACTAACCAATCAGAGAAGAGTTAGGGTTGAAAGTTAGGGTTGAAAGTTAGGGTTGAAAGTTAGGGTTAGGGTTAGGGTTAGGGTTAGGGTTAGGGTTAGGGTTAGGGTTAGGGTTATAGGGGAATACGAAAATTTAGGTATGTGACTCATTTGGGTACTAACCAATCAGAGAAGAGTTAGGGTTGAAAGTTAGGGTTGAAAGTTAGGGTTGAAAGTTAGGGTTGAAAGTTAGGGTTGAAAGTTAGGGTTGACACTTAGGATTATTTTTCTATTTTTGTTTGGCCCAGGGTTATAGGGGAATACGAAAATTTAGGTATGTGACTCATTTGGGTACTAACCAATCAGAGAAGAGTTAGGGTTGAAAGTTAGGGTTGAAAGTTAGGGTTGAAAGTTAGGGTTGAAAGTTAGGGTTGAAAGTTAGGGTTGAAAGTTAGGGTTAGGGTTAGGGTTAGGGTTAGGGTTAGGGTTAGGGTTATAGGGGAATACGAAAATTTAGGTATGTGACTCATTTGGGTACTAACCAATCAGAGAAGAGTTAGGGTTGAAAGTTAGGGTTGAAAGATAGGGTTGAAAGTTAGGGTTGAAAGTTAGGGTAGAAAGTTAGGGTAGAAAGTTAGGGTAGAAAGTTAGGGTTGACACTTAGGATTATTTTTCTATTTTTGTTTGGCCCAGGGTTATAGGGGAATACGAACATTTAGGTATGTGACTCATTTGGGTACTAACCAATCAGAGAAGAGTTAGGGTTGAAAGTTAGGGTTGAAAGTTAGGGTTGAAAGTTAGGGTTGACAGTTAGGGTTATTTTTCTATTTTTGTTTGGCCCACGGTTATAGGGGAATACGAAAACTTAGGTATGTGACTCATTTGGGTACTAACCAATCAGAGAAGAGTTAGGGTTGAAAGTTAGGGTTGAAAGTTAGGGTTGAAAGTTAGGGTTGAAAGTTAGGGTTGAAAGTTAGGGTTGACACTTAGGATTATTTTTCTATTTTTGTTTGGCCCAGGGTTATAGGGGAATACGAAAATTTAGGTATGTGACTCATTTGGGTACTAACCAATCAGAGAAGAGTTAGGGTTGAAAGTTAGGGTTGAAAGTTAGGGTTGAAAGTTAGGGTTGACACTTAGGATTATTTTTCTATTTTTGTTTGGCCCAGGGTTATAGGGGAATACGAAAATTTAGGTATGTGACTCATTTGGGTACTAACCAATCAGAGAAGAGTTAGGGTTGAAAGTTAGGGTTGAAAGTTAGGGTTGAAAGTTAGGGTTGAAAGTTAGGGTTGACACTTAGGGTTAGGGTTAGGGTTAGGGTTAGGGTTAGGGTTAGGGTTATAGGGGAATACGAAAATTTAGGTATGTGACTCATTTGGGTACTAACCAATCAGAGAAGAGTTAGGGTTAGCGTTGAAAGTTAGGGTTAGGGTTGACCCTTACGATTATTTTTGTATTTGTGTTTGGTTAAAAAAGAATAGAACATTTTTAGTTATGTGACTCATTTAGGTACTTGGCCAATGAGAGTTAAGTTCTGAACAATTTAGGGAGGGTGTGGTTTGGGGTTGAAAGTGTGGTAAGAAAAAGTGTAAGTGGGTAAGCACGTGAGGGAGGTTGTGGGTAGGTGGGTGAGGGAGGTTTAGGGATGTATGGTGGGTGTGGGTAAGGAGGTTGAAGGTTTTTGAGGGAAGGTGGATGATGAAGAGAGTGGGTAGGTGGTGTTGAAGGTGGATTAGGGAGGGTGAGTAAATGTGTCTGGGAGGGTGAGGATGAAGGTGGGTGAAAAAAGTGTGGGTCAGTTCAGGTATGGGTGAGTGGGCAAGGGTGAGGCTGGGTATTGGTGTGCAGGTAAGGGTGGTGAAGGTGAATTTTAATATGGATGATGAGGGTAGAAGGTGGGTGAGGGAGGTTGGGTGAAGGAGGGTGTGGGAAGGTGATGTTGAAGGTGGGTGAGGGATGGTTAATATGGGTATAGGAGGCTTTGTAGGTAAGGTTGAGGCCAGTAAGGTAGAGTGAACGTGGGTGAGGGAGGGTGAGGATTAAGGTGGAAGAGGGAGGGTGTGTTTAAGTGGGGTTAAAGGTTGGTGAATGTAGGTGAGGTAGGGGGATGAGTGAAGGTGTGGGTGAGTGAAGGTGTTGGTGAGGGGGCAATGGTGGGTGGGTGAAGGTGGATGAGTGTGAGGGTGAAGGTGGATGAGGTGGTGGGTGATAGTGAACATGGGTCAAGAGCGGGTGAGGGAGGGCATGGAATCAGTCTGTGAGCCTGCCCTTTCTATTTTGTTGTATATATTCTATTCCCTATCCAATTGACATGTTGCATTTATATGCAGTTAGTCATTCAAAAATTTGAAAACTCTTGCATTCGTTGCATGTTAGCGAGAGGCACCCTTAGAGGTAAAGAGCTAGCTTTTACCTCACTACTAAGTACTTGGACATTGAGGACTAGATCCGTTTTGTACAGAGCGGAGCTTCTCCTCTGCCGTATGCTAGGAGTGAAGAAGCACTACTGTCTATCGTCCGTAAAGGGGTATGCTTTCTTCCCCCAATTTACAGTCGAGCTAGCGCTGCAGATGGGACAGTAGCGAAGAGTTCACTGCCTGACTCTAAAAGGGCACACTCGTGTAAAGGGAGAGAAATCAACTCAAAGCTTTATATCCTGAGAGATAAAAGCAATGCATTGTGTAGGTGTACTCACTTACCTCAACTACTTACCTCCTTGTTAGTATGTCCTTTGTGAACATCATCTTGATAGACGAACTTACCTATTTTCATACTGCAAATAAATTTTACCCAAGATAAGTGAAAAAATATAATGCAATCCCCTTTAGAGCAATGCAGTTGAGGACCCTCTTTCACTGATGGACTAAATAAACAATGCTTAGACTGAGTGAGAGAGGGGTTTGTGAGAGAGAGGGGAGAGTGGTAGTCCTTGAAAGAGAGAGAGAAAGAAAGGACATTTGTGAGAGTAAAATACAGGTGATTTAGAAGGAGCAGGGATGCTAGTCAGGGAGAGTAATAGAGAGCAGGGAGAGAAAGAGAGGGTGTGAGAAAGAAAAAGAGAGAGAGAGAAGTGGAAGAAAGAAATGTGTGTGAGAGCAAGAGACGGGTTGAAGTGAAAGAGATAGAGTGGGAGTAAGAGAGAAAAAATTTGAGAGAAGGGAGAGGGAGAGAGAAGGGAGAGGGAGAGAGAAGGGAGAGGGAGAGAGAAGGGAGTGACAAGTGTGAGAGGAGGGACAGAGAAGGGAGAGGGAGAGAGAAGGGAGAGGGAGAGAAAAGGAAAAGGGAGAGAAAAGGAAAAGGGAGAGAAAAGGAAAAGGGAGAGAAAAGGAAAAGGGAGAGAAAAGGAAAAGGGAGAGAAAAGGAAAAGGGAGAGAAAAGGAAAAGGGAGAGAAAAGCAAAAGGGAGAGAAAAGGAAAAGGGAGAGAAAAGGAAAAGGGAGAGAAAAGCAAAAGGGAGAGAAAAGGGAGAGAAAGGGGAGAGAAAGGGGAGAGAAAGGGGAGAGAAAGGGGAGAGAAAAGGGAGAGAAAAGGAAAGGGAGATAGAAGGAAAAGGGAAAGAAAAGGAAGAGGGAGAGAGAATGGAGAGACAAGGGAGAGGGAGAGACAAGGAAAGGGAGAGAGAAGGGATAGGGAGAGAGAAGGGAGAGGGAGAGAGATGGGAGTGACAAGGGAGAGAGGAGGGAGAGCGAAGGAAGAGGGAGAGAGAAAAGGGAGAGAGAGAGAGAAGGGAGAGAAAGAGAGTGATGAGGGAGTGACAAGGAAAAGGGAGAGAGAAGGGAGAGGGAGAGAGAAGGGAGAGGGAGAGAGGAGAGAGAAAAGGGAGAGAGAGAGAAGGGAGAGGGAGAGAGAGAGGTAGAGGGAATGACGAGGGAGTTATAAGGGAGAGGGAGAGAGAAGGGAGGGGGAGAGAGAGAGAAGGGAGTGGAGAGAGAGAGAAGGGAGTGGAGAGAGAGAGAAGGGAGAGGGAGAGCGAAGGAAAGGGGAGGCAAGGAAAGGGGAGAGAATGGAGAGATAAGGAAAAGGGAGAGAGCATGGAAAGGGAGAGAGCATGGAAAGGGAGAGAGAAGTAAGAGTGAGAGAGAAGGAAGAGGGAGAGAGAAGGGTTAGGGAGAGAGAAGGCAGAGAGAAGGCAGAGGGATAGAGAAGGGAGTGAGAAAAGGGAGAGAGAAAGAAAAGGGATAGAGAAGGGAAAAGGAGAGAGAAGGAAAAGGGAGAGAGAAGGAAAGGGAGAGAGAAGGAAAGGGAGAGAGAATGGAGAGACAAGGGAGAGGGAGAGACAAGGAAAGGGAGAGAGAAGGGATAGGGAGAGAGAAGGGAGAGGGAGAGAGAAGGGGGTGACAAGGGAGAGAGGAGGGAGAGAGAAGGGAGAGGGAGAGAGAAGGAAAAGGGAGGGGAAAGGAAAAGGGAGAGAGAATGGAAAGGGAGAGAGAAGGAAGATGGAGGGAGAAGGAAGATGGAGAGAGAAGGAAGATGGAGAGAGAAGGAAGAGGGAGAGAGAAGGAAGAGGGAGAGAGAAGGAAGAGGGAGAGAGAAGGAAGAGGGAGAGAGAAGGAAGAGGGAGAGAGAAGGAAGAGGGAGAGAGAAGGAAGAGGGAGAGAGAAGGAAGAGGGAGAGAGAGAAGGGAGAGGGAGAGAGAGAAGGTAGATGTAGAGAGAAGGGAGATGGAGAAGAAGGAAGATGGAGAATGGAGAGAGAGAGAGAGAGAGAGAGAGAGAGAGAGAGAGAGAGAGATGAGGGAGTGACAAGGAAAATGGAGAGAGAAGGGAGAGTGAGAGAGAAGGGAGAGGGAGAGAGGAGAGAGAAGGGAGAGAGAGAAGAGAGAGGGAGAGACAGAGAGAAGGAAGAGGGTGAGAGAGAAAGGAATGGTTGAGAGAGAGAAGATAGAGGGAGAGGGAATGACGAGGGAGTTATAAGGGAGAGGGAGAGAGAAGGGAGGGGGAGAGAGAGAGAGAAGGGAGTGGAGAGAGAGAGAAGGGAGAGGGAGAGCGAAGGAAAGGGTAGGGGAAAGGAAAAGGGAGAGAATGGAGAGATAAGGAAAAGGGAGATAGCATGGAAAGGGAGAGAGACGGAAGAGGGAGAGAGAAGGAAGAGGGAGAGAGAAGGGATAGGGAGAGAGAAGGGAGAGAAAGGCAGAGGGATAGAGAAGGGAGTGAGAAAAGGGAGAGAGAAAGAAAAGGGAGAGAGAAGGGAAAAGGAGAGAGAAGGAAAAGGGAGAGAGAAGGAAAGGGAGAGGGAAGGAAAAGGGAGAGAGAATGGAGAGACAAGGGAGAGGGAGAGACAAGGAAAGGGAGAGAGAAGGGATAGGGAGAGAGAAGGGAGAGGGAGAGAGGAGGGGGTGACAAGGGAGAGAGGAGGGAGAGAGAAGGGAGAGGGAGAGAGAAGGAAAAGGGAGCGGAAAGGAAAAGGGAGAGAGAATGGAAAGGGAGAGAGAAGGAAGATGGAGAGAGAAGGAAGATGGAGAGAGAAGGAAGATGGAGAGAGAAGGAAGAGGGAGAGGGAAGGAAGAGGGAGAGGGAAGGAAGAGGGAGAGAGAATGGAGAGACAAGGGAGAGGTAGAAACAAGGCAGAGGGAGCGACAAGGGATAGGGAGAGAGAAGGAAGAGGGAGAGAGAAAAGGGATAGGGAGAGAGAGAAGGGATAGGGAGAGAGAGAAGGGATACGGAGAGAGAGAAGGGATACGGAGAGAGAGAGAAGGTAGATGTAGAGAGAAGGGAGATGGAGAAAGAAGGAAGATGGAGAAGGGAGAGAGAGAGAAGGGAGAGAGAGAGAGAGAGGGAGAGAGAGAGAGTGATGAGGGAGTGACAAGGAAAAGGGAGAGAGAAGGGAGAGAGAAGGGAGAGGGAGAGAGGAGAGAGAGAAGGGAGAGAGAGAGAAGGGAGAGGGAGAGACAGAGAGAAGGAAGAGGGTGAGAGAGAAGGGAAAGGGAGAGAGAGAGAAGGGAGAGAGAGAAGGGAGAGGGAGAGAGAGAGGTAGAGGGAATGACGAGGGAGTTATAAGGGAGAGGGAGAGAGAAGGGAGGGGGAGAGAGAGAGAGAAGGGAGTGGAGAGAGAGAGAAGGGAGAGGGAGAGCGAAGGAAAGGGGAGGGGAAAGGAAAAGGGAGAGAATGGAGAGATAAGGAAAAGGGAGAGAGCATGGAGAGGGAGAGAGAAGGGAGAGGGAGAGAGGAGAGAGAGAAGGGAGAGAGAGAGAAGGGAGAGGGAGAGACAGAGAGAAGGAAGAGGGTGAGAGAGAAGGGAAAGGGAGAGAGAGAGAGAGAAGGGAGAGGGAGAGAGAGAGGTAGAGGGAATGACGAGGGAGTTATAAGGGAGAGGGAGAGAGAAGGGAGAGGGAGAGAGAGAGAGAAGGGAGTGGAGAGAGAGAGAGAAGGGAGAGGGAGAGCGAAGGAAAGGGGAGGGGAAAGGAAAAGGGAGAGAATGGAGAGATAAGGAAAAGGGAGAGAGCATGGAAAGGGAGAGAGAAGTAAGAGGGAGAGAGAAGGAAGAGGGAGAGAGAAGGTATAGGGAGAGAGAAGGGAGAGGGAGATAGAAGGGGGTGACAAGGGAGAGAGGAGGGAGAGAGAAGGGAGAGGGAGAGAGAAGGAAAAGGGAGGGGAAAGGAAAAGGGAGAGAGAATGGAAAGGGAGAGAGAAGGAAGATGGAGAGAGAAGGAAGATGGAGAGAGAAGGAAGATGGAGAGAGAACGAAGATGGGGAGAGAAGGAAGAGGGAGAGGGAAGGAAGAGGGAGAGAGAATGGAGAGACAAGGGAGAGGTAGAAACAAGGGAGAGGGAGCGACAAGGGATAGGGAGAGAGAAGGAAGAGGGAGAGAGAGAAGGGATAGGGAGAGAGAGAAGGGATAGGAAGAGAGAGAAGGGATACGGAGAGAGAGAAGTGATACGGAGAGAGAAGGGAGATGGAGAAAGAAGGAAGATGGAGAAGGGAGAGAGAGAGAAGGGAGAGAGAGAGAGTGATGAGGGAGTGACAAGGAAAAGGGATTGAGAAGGGAGAGGGAGAGAGAAGGGAGAGGGAGAGAGGAGAGAGAGAAGGGAGAGAGAGAAGGGAGAGGGAGAGGGTGAGAGAAGGAAGAGGGTGAGAGAGAAGGGAAAGTGAGAGAGAGAAGGGAGAGGGAGAGAGAGAGAGAAGGGAGAGGGAGAGAGAGAATGGAGAGGGAGAGGTTGAGAAGGGAGAGAGAGAGAAGGGAAAGGGAGAGAGAGAAGGGAGGTCAGGTGTTCAGGATATCCAAGCTTCAACACAGATGCTTTAATCAGTCCCTGCTTCAGCACAGGTGGCTCAATCAGGGTCTCTGTCTTCAAACAAGCCTCTGTTTGAGCCACTTGTGCTGAAGCTGTAAAATTGTGCTGAAGCTGTAAAATCCTGAAATTCAGACCAGTTTGGGGGAATAAGGACTTGAGTTGAGCAGACATGTGTTCAAATTCTATGATACCTATTATTTACATTTGCATCTAGAGTGCTCTTTAGAAGCGGTTTGTCTCACTTAAGAGTGATTAGAATAGGCCGCAAAATCTTTTGCTGTGTACAGGAAAAAAGAGGCATAACAAACCAAGGCTGCCATCTCTTTATATCACAAGGTTACTCAGCAAACATAACAGAAAAACACAGAGAATACACAGAACAATGCAAAGAGCCACCCACATACAGAACTGGTTGATGATAAACCAATGAATACCAAATTTCAAACCACAGAAACATTAACATTCACAGTATTTACAATCTTTAACAGAACTCTTATGGAGACAATAAAGGGGGTAGGTGCTCTGGGGAATTTCATACACATGAGCCCCACAAACAGGGCTGGTTGATGATACACTGGCGACACACTTTATTCGAGCTCGGCTAGTCCCACGAATTCGGGTATACCCGGGTGTATTGAGGTTTGTGACTGTTTTCTGCCCGAGTGCATTGGGTTATTTTCCAAGCAGGGATTGAAGCATTTTATTCCCGCTGGCTGCAATACTGCACAGTATATATATATATACTGCATTACAATTCATGAATTTATGCCATCTGGTAGACACGCGAAGCATTGCAGCCTATTAAATCCTAATCATTATCATTTAACAGATCAGCCGCCCGTCAGCCAGGCATGAACCCAGGCTGGGAAGGCAAACGCAACGGGGCTTGTCAGAGGTGAGGAGCGGCGCATTCCAGGTATCTGCCAGGTACATACTGGGTATTTGCTCGAATAAAGTGTGTCGGTGCAGTAAACCAATGAATACCATATTTAAAACCACATAAACATTACAAGTTACAGTACTTACAATCTTTATCAGAACTCTTATAGTCAATAAATGTGGATATGGAGAAGGGAGAGAGAAAGAAAAGGGAGAGAGAAGGGAAAGGGAGAGAGAAGGAAAAGGGAGAGAGAAGGAAAGGGAGATAGAAGGAAAAGGGAGAGAGAAGGAAAAGGAAGAGAGAATGGAGAGACAAGGGAGAGGTAGAAACAAGGGAGAGGGAGCGACAAGGAAAGGGAGAGAGAAGGGATAGGGAGAGAGAAGGGAGAGGGAGAGAGAATGGAGTGACACGGGAGAGAGGAGGGAGAGAGAAGGGAGAGAGAAGGAAAAGGGAGGGGAAAGGAAAAGGGAGCGAGAAGGAAGAGGGAGAGAGAAGGAAGAGGGAGAGAGAAGGAAGAGGGAGAGAGAAGGAAGAGGGAGAGAGAAGGAAGAGGGAGAGAGAAGGAAGAGGGAGAGAGAATGGAGAGACAAGGGAGAGGTAGAAACAAGGGAGAGTGAGCGACAAGGGATAGGGAGAGAGAAGGAAGAGGGAGAGAGAGAAGGGAGAGAGAGAGAGAAGGGAGAGAAAGAGAGTGATGAGGGAGTGACAAGGAAAAGGGAGAGAGAAGGGAGAGGGAGAGAGAAGGGAGAAGGAGAGAGGAGAGAGAGAAGGGAGAGAGAGAGAAGGGAGAGGGAGAGACAGACAGAAGGAAGAGGGTGAGAGAGAAGGGAAAGGGAGAGAGAGAGAAGGGAGAGGGAGAGAGAGAGGTAGAGGGAATGATGAGGGAGTTATAAGGGAGAGGGAGAGAGAAGGGAGGGGGAGAGAGAGAGAGAAGGGAGTGGAGAGAGAGAGAAGGGAGAGGGAGAGCGAAGGAAAGGGGAGGGGAAAGGAAAAGGGAGAGAATGGAGAGACAAGGAAAAGGGAGAGAGATTGGAAAGGGAGAGAGAAGGAAGAGGGAGAGAGAAGGAAGAGGGAGAGAGAAGGAAGAGGGAGAGAGAAGGGATAGGGAGAGAGAAGGGAGAGAGAAGGCAGAGGGATAGAGAAGGGAGTGAGAAAAGGGAGAGAGAAGGGAGAGAGAAGGGAGAGAGAAAGAAAAGGGAGAGAGAAAGAAAAGGGAGAGAGAAGGAAAGGGAGAGAGAAGGAAAAGGGAGAGAGAAGGAAAGGGAGAGAGAATGGAGAGACAAGGGAGAGGGAGAGACAAGGAAAGGGAGAGAGAAGGGATAGGGAGAGAGAAGGGGGTGACAAGGACGAGAGGAGGGAGAGAGAAGGGAGAGGGAGAGAGAAGGAAAAGGGAGGGGAAAGGAAAAGGGAGAGAGAAGGAAGAGGGAGAGAGAAGGAAGATGGAGAGAGAAGGAAGAGGGAGAGAGAAGGAAGAGGGAGAGAGAAGGAAGAGGGAGAGAGAAGGAAGAGGGAGAGAGAAGGAAGAGGGAGAGAGAAGGAAGAGGGAGAGAGAATGGAGAGACAAGGGAGAGGTAGAAACAAGGGAGAGGGAGCGACAAGGGATAGGGAGAGAGAAGGAAGAGGGAGAGAGAGAAGGGATAGGGAGAGAGAGAAGGGATAGGGAGAGAGAGAAGGTAGATGTAGAGAGAAGGGAGATGGAGAAGGGAGAGAGAGAGAGAGAGAGAGAGAGAGAGAGAGAGAGAGAGAGAGAGAGAGAGAGAGAGAGAGAAGGAAGAGGGAGAGAGAAGGAAGAGGGAGAGAGAATGGAGAGACAAGGGAGAGGTAGAAACAAGGGAGAGTGAGCGACAAGGGATAGGGAGAGAGAAGGAAGAGGGAGAGAGAGAAGGGAGAGAGAGAGAGAAGGGAGAGAAAGAGAGTGATGAGGGAGTGACAAGGAAAAGGGAGAGAGAAGGGAGAGGGAGAGAGAAGGGAGAAGGAGAGAGGAGAGAGAGAAGGGAGAGAGAGAGAAGGGAGAGGGAGAGACAGACAGAAGGAAGAGGGTGAGAGAGAAGGGAAAGGGAGAGAGAGAGAAGGGAGAGGGAGAGAGAGAGGTAGAGGGAATGATGGGGGAGTTATAAGGGAGAGGGAGAGAGAAGGGAGGGGGAGAGAGAGAGAGAAGGGAGTGGAGAGAGAGAGAAGGGAGAGGGAGAGCGAAGGAAAGGGGAGGGGAAAGGAAAAGGGAGAGAATGGAGAGACAAGGAAAAGGGAGAGAGATTGGAAAGGGAGAGAGAAGGAAGAGGGAGAGAGAAGGAAGAGGGAGAGAGAAGGAAGAGGGAGAGAGAAGGGATAGGGAGAGAGAAGGGAGAGAGAAGGCAGAGGGATAGAGAAGGGAGTGAGAAAAGGGAGAGAGAAGGGAGAGAGAAGGGAGAGAGAAAGAAAAGGGAGAGAGAAAGAAAAGGGAGAGAGAAGGAAAGGGAGAGAGAAGGAAAAGGGAGAGAGAAGGAAAGGGAGAGAGAATGGAGAGACAAGGGAGAGGGAGAGACAAGGAAAGGGAGAGAGAAGGGATAGGGAGAGAGAAGGGGGTGACAAGGACGAGAGGAGGGAGAGAGAAGGGAGAGGGAGAGAGAAGGAAAAGGGAGGGGAAAGGAAAAGGGAGAGAGAAGGAAGAGGGAGAGAGAAGGAAGAGGGAGAGAGAAGGAAGATGGAGAGAGAAGGAAGAGGGAGAGAGAAGGAAGAGGGAGAGAGAAGGAAGAGGGAGAGAGAAGGAAGAGGGAGAGAGAAGGAAGAGGGAGAGAGAAGGAAGAGGGAGAGAGAAGGAAGAGGGAGAGAGAAGGAAGAGGGAGAGAGAATGGAGAGACAAGGGAGAGGTAGAAACAAGGGAGAGGGAGCGACAAGGGATAGGGAGAGAGAAGGAAGAGGGAGAGAGAGAAGGGATAGGGAGAGAGAGAAGGGATAGGGAGAGAGAGAAGGTAGATGTAGAGAGAAGGGAGATGGAGAAGGGAGAGAGAGAGAGAGAGAGAGAGAGAGAGAGAGAGAGAGAGAGAGAGAGAGAGAGAGAGAGAGAGAGAGAGAGAGAGAGAGAGAGAGAAGGGAGAGAGAGAGAGTGATGAGGGAGTGACAAGGAAAAGGGAGAGAGAAGGGAGAGGGAGAGAGAAGGGAGAGGGAGAGAGGAGAGGGAGAGAGGAGAGAGAAGGGCGAGAGAGAGAAGAGAGAGGGAGAGACAGAGAGAAGGAAGAGGGTGAGAGAGAAAGGAATGGTTGAGAGAGAGAAGGGAGAGGGAGAGGGAATGACGAGGGAGTTATAAGGGAGAGGGAGAGAGAAGGGAGGGGGAGAGAGAGAAGGGAGAGGGAGAGAGAGAGAGAAGGGAGAGGGAGAGAGAGAGAGAAGGGAGAGGGAGAGGTTGAGAATGGAAAGAGAGAGAAGGGAAAGGGAGAGAGAGAAGGGAGGTCAGGTGTTCAGGATATCCAAGCTTCAACACAGATGCTTTAATCAGTCCCTGCTTCAGCACAGGTGGCTCAATCAGGGTCTCTGTCTTCAAACAAGCCTCTGTTTGAGCCACTTGTGCTGAAGCTGGAAAATCCTGAAATTCAGACATGTTTCGTGGCTTAAGGACTTGAGTTGAGCAGCCATGTGTTCAAATTCTATTATACTTTTTATTTACATTTGCATCTAGAGTACTCTTTAGAAGCGGTTTGTCTCACTTCAGAGTGGCTAGGATAGGCCGCAAAAGCCATTGAGGTTTACAGGGAAAAAAAGAGGCATAACAAACTAAGGCTGCCATCTCTTTATATCACAAGGTTACTCGGCAAACTTAACAGAAAAAACACAGAGAATACACAGAACTATGCAAAGAGCCACCCACAAACAGGGCTGGTTGATGATAAACCAATGAATACCATATTTCAAACCAAAGAAAAATTAACATGTACAGTATTTAAAGTACGTGAATGTGACCGCAATCACCGTTATGAATAGGTATATAGGATCAAACGACAGGTGCTCAAGGGGTATAGATATAATGTTTATCAGAGTTGATCAAAAAAGATTTGATCAGAAGAGTTCCCCTTATATACAGCACTCTATTGTCATTCGTATGGTAAAGGTAGACAACAATTGGTCTTACAGTATATTACTGCAGATCTGTCAGGTTGGCCAGAATCACTGCGGATATCAGAAAATAATAAAATTTTATTAATTCTACATAGATAATTAAAAACACATATACATGATTAAAAATCCCTTTTTGTGGTTGATATGTAAATAGGATGAGGATTATTTGGATCTATTGCCATATATCATCATATCATGACTCTCAGAGTAATAACAGCAGGTCTGTAATTGATTTGTATGTGGCTAGCTAGCAAACAAATTGGTCTTGCAGTATATTACTGCAGATCTGTCAGGTTGGCCAGAATCACTGCGGATATCAGAAAATAATAAAATTTTATTAATTCTACATAGATAATTAAAAACACATATACATGATTAAAAATCCCTTTTTGTGGCTGATATGTAAATAGGATGAGGATTATTTGGATCTATTGCCATATATCATCATATCATGACTCTCAGAGTAATAACAGCAGGTCTGTAATTGATTTGTATGTGGCTAGCTAGCAAACAAATTGGTCTTGCAGTATATTACTGCAGATCTGTCAGGTTGGCCAGAATCACTGCGGATATCAGAAAATAATAAAATTTTATTAATTCTACATAGATAATTAAAAACACATATACATTATTAAAAATCCCTTTTTGTGGCTGATATGTAAATAGGATGAGGATTATTTGAATCTATTGCCATATATCATCATATCATGACTCTCAGAGTAATAACAGCAGGTCTGTAATTGATTTGCATGTGGCTAGCTAGCAAACAAATTGGTCTTGCAGTATATTACTGCAGATCTGTCAGGTTGGCCAGAATCACTGCGGATATCAGAAAATAATAACATTTTATTAATTCTACATAGATAATTAAAAACACATATACATGATTAAAAATCCCTTTTTGTGGCTGATATGTAAATAGGATGAGGATTATTTGGATCTCTTGCCATATATCATCATATCATGACTCTCAGAGTAATAACAGCAGGTCTGTAATTGATTTGTATGTGGCTAGCTAGCAAACAAATGTTGGCAAAAATCACAGTTTGAGATCATATCATAACTCACAGAGTAATAACAGCAGGTCTGTAAATGTTTTGTATGTTATTAACTCGCAGATAGATACTTGCAAAATTCACCATTCAAACCACAATCACTGTCTAACATATATACTGGTATTGCTGCTCTGAATAGATAATTTACAGGGCAACTCTTCTGATCAAATCTTTTTTGATCAACTGATAAACATTTACAGTATTTACAATCTTTATCAGAACTCTTATAGAGACAATAAAAAGTGGATATATACACACACACACACACACACACACACACACACACACACACACACATTACAGTATGTGGGTGTGTATGTGTGTATATTATCTCTAGGGGTAGTTGCTCTGGGCTATTTCATACACAAGAGCCCCACAAACAGGGGTGGTTGAGCCTTTCAGGTACAGACACATCTCAAATAAACACTGATACCTTATGAATATTTCTCTATTAAACAGAAAGTAATCAGCAGCTTTGTGCTTTTTCAGTAACAGACCCTCTTTAATCACAGAAGATTCCCAGAGATAAAAAAATAAAGCAACTTACTGTATTTGAGACACACACCACTCGGTTAAACACTTTGAATTAAAGCCCAGGCCCATCTGACATCACATGATCAGTGACCAATTAGAGAATTTGTAGCAGACAAAAAAACTACAGTGCCCATGAAGCTTTGCTGCAAACTCATCCTGGAGTTCAAGAGTTTACAATGATTGATGTCTTACAACTGGGAGTGAGACAAATTGTAACAAAAACTAAATGTATCTATTCTGCTTATTGTAATGTCAGTGTGTGTGTCTGAGGTCCAGGGATATGTCATTTAATTGTGTGTGTGTGTGTGTGTGTGTGTGTGTGTGTGTGTGTGTGTGTGTGTGTGTGTGTGTGTGTGTGTGTGTGTGTGTGTGTGTGTGTGTGTGTGTGTGTGTGTGTGTGTGTGTGTGTGTGTGTGTGTATGTGTGTGTGTCATCTTAAATCAATCTATTCTTAACAAATAAAAATATTTTACATGTACTAATTCTCTAATTTCTTTTAATTCACTATGAATTGACTGAATTATTTTAGTATTTTTCTCTCCGCTCTTAATTATTGCTTAATTATATATTTTTTCATGTTTGTGGTTCTGAATCCACACATTAGGAAGTATAGACAGTTGCTTTCTTTCTTTCTTGCTTTCTTGCACTCTTGCACTCTTGTGGAGAGGGAGTGGCTCAGTGAGTAAAAGACACTGAGTGGCACTGAGAGTTTGAAGCCTGGGGCCTGGTTCAATTCCTGGTGTCAGATCCTTGTGACCTTGGGCAAGTCACTTTATCTCCCTGTGCCTCAGGCACCAAAAACATAGATTGTAAGCTCCATGGGGCAGGGACCTATATTATATTATTATAAATTATATTATTATATTATTGAGCATTTCCCATTTTAAATGCAAAATTACTAACTAATATGTTTTTCTCCTTGTGCTATGAAATGCCTTATTTGAATCCAAAACTCATTGTATGAGGATAGACGCCATTGATTTTTCTTTCATTATTGCACATATGAATGTACAGCTGCAGCAGCAGCGGCCTTTATTCGAACACTTCACGCTGTGTATACTTCAGAATACCCATGTAGTGGCACGTGATCTCTTCCAACCTTCCCGCCTTATCACCCACTATCACTGCTTACTGAATAGCAGTAGGCATTAAGTGCTTGATAAGTGGCTTATGAACGCTTACTGCATAGGCGTGTGTGTGTGTCTGTGTCTATCTGAGGTACTGAGATACAGTAGGTCATTTAATTGTGTGTGTGTGCATGTACAAACTAAAAAAAAGTAACAGTGTTATTATAGCAATTACCAGTGTTACAAATATAGAAGTGCAAATAGCTAAAATGTAAGGAATCTACCGTTTTTTTTAAAAAAGGGGGGGACTATTCCATTGTGCATTTCACTTAATGTGACTTATTACCTTGCAATTAGATTTCTAGATATCTCTTGTATTTTCTAGGGTTACTCTTTGGGAGTATGTGTGAGAGCAAGAGACGGGTTGAGTGAAAGAAATAGAGTGGGAGTCAGGGTGAAAAAATGGAGAGAAGGGAAAGTGAGAGAGAAGGGAATGTGAGATAGAAGGGAAAATGAGAGAGGAGAGAGAAGGGAGAGGGAGAGAGAGCAGAGGTAAAGAGTGGTGTTTAAAGAGGGGGCAGTTTTAGTCGGGGAAGTAAGGCAAGGGTCATATCGAGAGAGATAAAGGGGGAGTGAGTGATAAAGGGAGAGAGAAAGGGGGAGAGAATGAGCTCTTAAAACAGGACTGCTTTAATGTTTTTAAAGCCTAAGAAATCAGATCAACATACACTGAAAATGAAGGATTTTTTAAAACCGATCGAATTGGCAGAACCAGACTGAAACAGCTTCGTACAAAGCCTTTTTAGATACAGATTGGACATGCGAGAAGGGCTTGCAGCATAGCAAACCATGCCAATTCGCATCTAGAGTGCTCTTTCGAAGTGATTTGTCTCACTTCAGAGTTTCTAGACTAGGCCGCAAAATCCTTTACGGTGTACAGGAAAAAAGAGACATAAAATACCAAGTCTATTTCAAAACAATGAATGCAACTTAAAGACTCAACATATCTGGCTGATGAATGCAAGGGTTAAACCTGGGAATACTATATTTTCAGTGTGACATGACCCTATTAAGATGCATTTCTCAAGGTTTACAAGTTACTGTATGGTTATTTTGCTGTTTAAAGTTTTTCTACCTTTTTTTGTTTAATTTCTTGAAATTACCTATGTACTGGTAGGAAGATAAATGTTTGAACAGGGGTTCTCAACTCCAGTACTCAAGCCTGTCCAACAGGTCAGGTTTTCAGGATATCCCACCTTAAGCACATGTGGTTCCATCAGGGGCTCAGTTTTCAACCAAGCCTCTGATTGAGCCAAGATATATGACACATATTACTAATGCAGGAATAAGTCATCAGAAATAGGCCCCTTGTTCAAAACAATATAACCATTTTCTCCTGGGATGTTGGAAGCATTAATATGCCTGATGACGCCATATGCTGGGCACAATGACCGAGATAGCAGCTGAGAGAAAGAGCAGAGAATGTAATAGTGTTTAAAATTGTTTCCCAATAGCTCAGATATAGCGATCAGTGAAAGAACAGTGTCCCATCAGCAGTGGCTGGACTGGATGTCTTGCTCACAAGTGCTATGTAATGTGGAAAAATGTTGCACACCAAAAATCAAAATAAATCTGAGATACTAATACCAGTGGGAGTCCGAGTGAAAAAATGGAGAGAAGGGAGAGTGAGAGAGAAGGGAGCGAGAAGGGAGTGGGAGAGGGAGAAGAGGTAGAGAGAGGTGATTAAAGATTGATTAGTTTGAGTCAGGGGAAGTGAGGCAAGGGTCATATAGAAGGAGATAAAGGGGGAGTGAGTGATAAAGGGAGAGAGAAAAGTTGAGAGATAAAGGGGGAGAGAATGAGCACTAAAAACAGGACTGCTATAACGTCTTGAAAGCCTAAGAAATCAGATCAACATACATAGACCTGAAAATGGAGGATTTTTTAAACCGATCGAATTGGCAGAACCAGACTGAAACAGCTTCTTATCAGCCGTCTACCACTGAGATGTATATTCTTTCAGTGGTAGAGAATGTATCATACCCTCCATTAGCAGTGTCTGATTACAATGGCTGCAGTGAAAGAAGTTAGGGTATCCTGAAAACCTGGCCTGTTTGCGGCTCTCGAGGACTGGAACTGTGCAGGCCTGGCTTACAGCATAGCAAAGTAGGCCAATTCACATAAAGAGAGCTATTTAGAAGTGGTTTGCCTCACTTCAGAGTTACTAGAATAGGCCACAAAATCCTTTGCGGTGTACAGGAAAAAAGAGGCATAACATACCAAGGCTGCCATCTCTTAATATTACAAGGTTACTAGATGCTCTGCAGAATTTTATAAATGCAGTAATTAATTGAAGCCAACTAAAGTGTCACTAATTTTAAATATCTTGGCATTTGGTTTCACTCCCATTTAAAATTTGAGTTGCATATTGATAATCTGACATCCAAAATCATTGCCAAACTGGGTGTACTTTATAGGAACAAATCCTCCCTAGGCCAAGGTGCATGATGGGTTAACTTTTGTATCTTACAGACATGCTTAAATGTAGTTAGTACTGCATTGCTGTGAACAGGACACATAGTGGAAAGTTACCTTAATTAAGAGAAACTCTCCAGAGTTGTATGGGAGTCTCCTGGGCCCTCCCCTAGGTCATGCTTATAGTGCCAGCAACGCGACTGGCGAAGTGACGGGTGACGTCACCTGCGAAAGTTATAATTTAACTTTCGGGGATGTCGCTGGCGACATGGGCATTGATTGGTTCAGAGGCTGTCACATGTGGCGACAGCCTCTGAAAAATCTGATTTCCCCAGCTCCAAATTTTGAGTCGCCAGCGTTACTCCCGTCGCGTCGCACTTACTATAAGCGCTGCCTAACTGGGATGTATACTGAATGCCTGGATGTGTTCTCTGACACATTTGTACAGCAGAGAAATGTGCCAGACTCTCAACTGTGGCAAAGCTGATAGTATACTCAGGACTGCGTGCAGTAAAAATTGATCACATAATAGCAACTATTGGGAGTCCCCTGGTTGTTGATGACATCATGAGCGCTATCCTGAGTGTCATAGAATGCTGAAATATATCCAAAGCTATGTATCCAATAAATTGAGCAGAAAGAGATAGGGGAAACTGTCCAAGCATTGCTGGAGTCAGAGGTAATATGGACCGCAGCCAGTTTGTTCAACTATCTGGGCTGTGGAAATACCAGATGGGTAGTGTAGGGTGGCTGTGCACTGTAGAAACCTAAACACAGTAGTGCCACTGTTGGTCGCTGTCATCGCTGACGTAGTTACTTTGGTGGAACATATGCTGTGAAGTATGTATATACAATTATACCAAGGTACAAAAATAGGAGAATGAGAAAAGGAACATAGAGTAGTACGTCTTTGGCTAAGAGAAGAAGAAACCACTTGATTGTCTCTCTCTCTCTCTCTCTCTCTTTTTATATATATATAAAAATATAAAAAAGTGTAAAATGGGGGGGTTTGCGAGGTGTGAAATAGGCCTTGCAACACTACCATTTGAGTAAAAGTTGTGCCCTAAAAAAAATGTCATGGTAGGTGTGCTATGGGGTAGGGAGGGGGGCCTGATCCTTGCATTTGTCCTGGGCCCCAAGATTTCTGCTGGCGGCCCTACTGACAAGGGATTCCTCAAATTGGGCCCAGCAGAAGCTACTTCCCAAGCAAGCAATTGCCTTTTTATATTATTTGTTCTGCTTTTTACTATTATCAGTATATATATGTAACATCGCCAAAAGAAGGGTCGTGCGGTCACTGCTGTATTTCATCTCCTGTCTGCACCGCTGATAAGAGGCATAGAGGAATTTGTGAGGGCGGACCCTCGCTCTCGCAGAGGGGAGGGGTTTGATGTCTGTCTGTGTGTGTGTGTGTGTGTGAGAGGGAGAGAGAGAGTGTGTGTGTAAGAGGGAGAGTGTGTGTGTGTGTGTGTGTGTGTGTGTGTGTGTGTGTGTGTGTGTGTCACCCACCCTGTTTCCCTCTGTCTCACTTTCTGTCGCCCTCTGTCTCACTTTCTGTCACCCTCTGTCTCACTTTCTGTCACCCTCTGTTTCCCCCTGTCACCCTCTGTCTCACCCTGTCACCCTCTGTCTCACCCTGTCACCCTGTGTCACACCATGTCACCCATTTTCTCCCTGTCAACCTCTGTATCTCTCGGTATCACCCTGTCATTCTCTGTCTCACCCTGTCACCCTCTGCCTCACCCTGTCACCCTCTGCCTCACCCTATCTCACACACTCTCTGTGTCTCACACACTCTCTGTGTCGCACACACTCTCTGTGTCTCACACACTCTCTGTGTCACACACACACGCACACTCTCTCTGTGTCACACACACACTCTTAACAAGGACTAATTGTAGTATAATGTAATACAATAAATAAACATGTCAAAAACGAATGTTGTTCTTACTAGGAATTTATTCAATTTTTTTTAAAGCGGGCCTGGGGCGGGGCTAGGTGATGAGTAGATTTTTTTGTTCAGCGAGTAGATTTTTGGGTGATTTGTCAACCACAATATATATATATATATATGTAAGGGGGCCACTCCCGGCTTCCCTGATGTTCCTTTGCCCCTTGCCTTACCCCTGTGGCAGTGGGGGAAGGGGATGGCGACTTTTCCCAGTTGGCGCTGCTATCTGTGCCGGCGCCGTCGGGGGCCCTGATGCTCGAGCATGCGCAGATAGCCACAGCGGCCATGTTGTGTTTGGTGCGAGGTTCGCGCAATACGCAGAGGTTGGCAAGGGTAGTGGTGGCCATTACAAGTGTACAGGAGATCTGGTAGGTTGCGCAGGTGCAGTTATGTGTAGCGGTGGCCACTACAGCTTTGCACAGGTGCAGTAGAGACCGCGCACACAGTCCCCATAGGAAAGAGGTTCTGAGTGGACTACATCCCCCAGCAGCCTCTGGTGAATGCCCTATGTTCCCTGTCACCTGCAACCAACCAGCCACTGAGACTTGCAGATTCTCTGCAGCAGGGAATTTGATACATTGTTTTGTGCAGTCAGGAAGCAGACTGGGAAGCACGTGAGTGAGTGAGACTTAGGGGACAAAGGGGGAAAGAAGGTGGGCAGAGAGCTGCGAGATTCTGCCCTAGGCCAGAAATCCCCAGGCTAGAGTTGAGGCCCTGACTTCCCACTAGTGAGGGTGGGTGGTCACAGGGACAGGCCCTAGTACAGGAACCTGTCACTTTAGAGAGAGAGAGAAGTGAAGGAAGCAGAGACTGTCGCAGCACCATTACAGAGGTTTAGGATCAGACCTCTTCAAGCACAGCAGCAACCAACCGGGTGGGATCGCCCTGGAAGGTAACCCTGACGTATCTTCACCGTCGGATCCTTTGCGAAGTCTGTTTGCAGGTCCTAGCGCTGGAGCGCTCGGCAGGTAACATCCATAAGTGCACCAACTATAAATCAGTACATAGTGGCTGTGCAGTCACACACACACATACCTTACTTTGGGGGTGGGGTTGTGGTGTGGGGAGTTGGACATGGTGTGGGTACACGGTGAGGGGTTGCATCCTGCGAGACACGTGAGTTACTGTGTCTCCTAGAAGAGAGACACTTAATGTATGACATGCATAGTTATGTTACTGTTAGAAAAGTCACTGTTCTTTTATATGCTGTGTGCGTGATATTATATTATTGTCCTGTGAGGAACAACTCCCGCTCTGCTTGGAGCCATCACAGGTGGAGGCGCTGCACCATATAGTATTGTTCAGGAGGATACACCCCAGGCTCTCATTGGCAGAGGCTCAGGCCTCCTGTGAGCCTCACAGGTAAAGCACCACACTGGGTAATACATATAGCTCCCCTCACATGCACCCTATCTGCGATTGGGTGGGGGAATATGGGTTACATATATATATATATATATATATATATATATATAGTACCGACACACTTTATTCGAGTGTGGCCGGTACCGCAAGCCGGGAGATTTCCCGGCTTGCTAGTGGCCGCCCCTCGGCGTGCCGCGCGTCATAGACGGGGGTTCCGGGGGACCCGGCGGACCCGGCAGCGGTAGGGAGAGCGCCCCGATCGGAGGGCGCTCTTCCGCTGCTTCGGCGCGCGCCCGTCACTCTCGGGCGCGCGCCAGGCTACTGCTGCGGCCAAGAACGGGCAAATGCTCGAATAAACTTGGCCGCAGCAGTATATATATATATATATATATATATATATATACAGTGGTTGACAAATCACCAAAAAATCTACTCGCCACACAAAAAAATCTACTCGCCACCTAGTACCAAACGTGTGCTGCTTGGGCCAATATTTACTCGCCCGGGGGTTAAATCCACTCGCCCGGGGCGAGCAAATGTATAGGTTTGTCGAACACTGTATATATATATATATATATATATATATATATATATATATATATACTTATTATTAGGCTATAACTGCAGCACTGATTATTGTGCTACCTAGTTCTTGTTGGTTCTTAATAGATTGCTATGAGGGATATTGTTATATGCACTTATGATATAATACACCTCATTTAGCAATCAGGACGCCACACTCCATATATTTTAGCACCCTCCCCATCAGTTACATATGTTGCTGGTACCATGGTTTTTTACCTCACTACTTCTTATTGGGACTCACACTGGTACTGTCATTTAGCGCATGAATATTTATTTTGTTCTAACAAAATTAACACAGTATAGGAAAATATGCATTTGTCAGAGGGAAAGGCCAATAATCTGGAGTCAGGTCACCCTAATGTATATTAAAAATAAACACAGGCCTGTCTGATACTCCCTGATATTATAAAGTAAAGAGGCCACTCTATAATAAATATTTACACAGGCCTTTTTAAGTCTGTCCCTAATAATCTGTAATCAGGAGGTCATTATAAGTGTTAAAACAGTAGTGGTACTGTGATATTAAAGTGACAATCCCATACAAGTTTAATTCAGCCCAAATCCACACAATAATGTTAATAAATGCATTATAAATATCACATGACCATATGTATACTGACTTAGTTCATGGTTGTGTTATTACATCATTACATGTGTAATTAAATCCGTGACATTCTCAGGCTCCCCCCTTCTGTGACAATCATACAGCCGGGCCGTTACATTGCAACACACTAATCCCGCCCCTAGTGACATCACGTGATCAGTAACCAGTCAGAGAAGCTAGCAGGCAAAGAACTACATTTCCCACAATGCACCTCGTGGAGTGTGGCTAGCAGCTACACCTTCTCTCACTAGTTTGTCTCCTGCTAGCTTCCGTACACAGCGTCTTGTTAGAGTGGGGCGTGGACATGTGTAAACTTCAATGGTGGGAAAATGAGACCGTTTTAGCTGCTAGCTGAGCAGTGGTACAGCGCTCTGTAGAAGGCGCTCTCAGTCGGGTGAGTGATTTTTCAATGTGTGTGTTTATTTTATTTCATTTCTCATTTTACTTTCACTTTAAGTACTGCATGCTTATTTTTTTCTGTGGGCATTTAGGGATTTAAGTGCTCCGTGAGCCGATTCCTCCATTGAAGGAGGAGCTATGAGGCCAACCTATCACAGCTACTGTACCATCTTCAGTTGCTTTCAGTATACTGATTAATCCACGGCACAGAATATGCAACTTCAAATACATCTATCAACTGTCTATATGTTAAGCCCCCGGACAAGCATTTGCTTGTTAGTTATACACTAGTTTCATACAAGCACTTCACACAGGGGGCTTCAACTTAGGTAGTACTTGACCGGCCGGTCTGAGTGTTCTCATTTCCATATATTTCTTGCCTCTACACTTTATTTACATACTTTGTACTTATTACTGCAGTGTAGCATTTTTCCCCACACCTTAAGGTTCAGTTTATAACAGCTTTGTAGGTCACCACTGCTCCTCATTTTAACCATTTATGTGTATGTGATTAATAAACCTTTATTGATACAATTTGTGTATGTTAGAGTGCTATTCAGGGGATTCTTTTTTTCTGTGTTAGTTTTCATATATATATATGTGTGTGTGTGTGTGTGTGTGTGTCTATATATGTATATATTTATGTATATATATTTGTGTGTGTGTGACCTTGGGCAAGTCACTTCATATCCTCTGTGCCTCAGGCACCAATGTCATAGATTGTAAGCTCTATGGGGCAGGGACTTGTGTCTGCAAAATGTCTCTGTATAGCGCTACGTAAAACTAGCAGCGCTTTAAAAGAACATGCTGTTATTATTATTATATATAAATGTGTATGTATTTATTTATATAGCACTATTAATGTATATAGCGTTTCACAGTAGTAATACATGTGAAAATCCTATAAATAACAAATACAAATATCAGGTCATGGGAATAAGTGATTTGGACATAAAAGTAACATTTCGGAAGTGTGGACAACTAATACATCTTGTAGATTGCCTTTACAGTGTGATGTCATTGATTCAGTAGATTGTGTGCAGACCAGGACTGCAGTACAGTGTCACTCACATGGATGACTTGCGTGGTAGAAGCTCAAGAACAAGGATGTCAAACTCCAGTCCTCGAGGGCAGCAAACAGGCCAGGTTTTCAGGATATCCCTACTGAAAACCTGGCCTGTTTGGGACCCTCGAGGACTGGAGTTTGACATGCATGCTCTAGACGGAGCACAGCTGTGGGTGGGAGGTGGATTTGCTTTGCATCAAATGGTTTGGAGCAAGGTTTATTGTATGTATTATCATAATAACAATGCAATGCTTAACTTTTATTTCAGGAGGGATGACTGCAGAACAGAAGTGAATATTGAAGCCATGTGTTCCTTTTCTTGCAAAAGAGAAAATTTGAAGGACAGTTGAACAGAATGAAAATTACTACACAGAGACAGATAAGCAATGTGTATATTTCTCATTTACCATTTAGTATTTGTCGTTTTATTGACTCCACACAATCCGGCTGCTACGGGTTTCACATTGAACATTTTCATCTCTACTCTACCCCTTCCTGTGATCTGAACCATGCAAGTTTTCATTGATTCAATACATCATGAGTAGAGTGTGGCTACAGTATGAAGTAAAGACCCAAGGACCACATCTACTACCATTCATAACAAGAACATGTGCAGTAGCGCACAGCTGCAGTTCTATGTGATTGTTATGAAAGGTTGAGGTGGTTCAATTCTATGAATCTGGAGTGGGATGGATCCTGTTTGCATCACATGGTTTCATCTAGGCCAGTAGATTATATAACTCTCAGTACAGGTTACACATGGCATCAGTATTAGTGATGTAAAGAGGAGGAAAGCTTCAATGTGGAGAACAAAGCCAAGTAATGTTGAAGTTACTCCTTTTACCATTTACTTGGTCAGTCTGTACTGTCTACTCCCCACACAGCTGCTAAGGGTCTTCCATTTTAAATACTTTCACCTCCTATTCTGCACTGCTTTGCAGCCCATTATTTAGAGATGCGTTCCAGTCATGTTTACCACTCTGAATCTCTCTGCAGTCATTGATTCAGCACATCATGGGTAGAGCATGGCTACAGATACAGAAAGCTTTTATTATTTTACCGGCTGATCATCCATAATATTGCATTAAAACATAGAATATCACTTAATTTCCAAAAGATTCAGTGATGCTGATAATGCAGAATCTCACAACATTTCCCATCATAATGCCATAATGCACCAGAGGAAGAAATAATCCTTGCTATATCTGTACATTGTGTGACGTATTACCTCCATGACCATTGATAGCAAGTACATCTTCTGTATAGAGCGGCTGTGTTATGATGCAGTTATTGATCATCATTGACATAATCACAAGAATCTTATGCAAAGGGAAATTGTCCGCAGCGAAGTGAGATGTGTGCCTGTTTTAAGTCCTCCAACTTAACGCCCCTACACCTCCCACTACACAGACATACTTACTTATGCATACACTGACATCTGGCATACCTACACACACCCCAGGGCCACTTCCTTCCCCTGATGTCAGGGAGAGGATGGGCATGCAGAGTGCAGTAAGTCTCCACGTTACTCTGGCCAACAGTCTTGGCCTACCCCCAGCATCTGTCACCCACAACATCTGTTCCCTCCTTGTAAAGTGCTGAACTATCTCACCTGGGTCAGTGCTATAGCTGATCACAGTGCCCGATCATGATGTCACTGTGACAGGCAGCAGTGCAGATTGACCGGTCAATCAATGCAGTGCCGCACCATATGCACTAAATGAGATTTCCGTGCCCCCTGTCAGGTTACTCCCTGGGCAGTGACCCTGCTCACCCCCTCCCCTAGTTCCACCTCTGACCACAATTATCTCTCTTGGAGAGTGTAGCAAATTGGTGTTGGTGGAATCTCACCTCTGCCATGCATGGTCACAATCTGGGCACAGGACCCAAATAGTGGGCAATGTGGCACTTCTTACAGTAGAGAATAAGTAACTATATTCTTTACTTGTGTATTAAGGACCTTATTTGCATTAAAATTCAGTCCCCATGGGACCAAGACTTTCTGGCTTACTGAACAAAGTGGAATTGTTTCGTAGAGGGTGGAGAATTGTATTTTATCTGAAATTACCCCCTCTGCACAAAATACAAACAATTATACACATACATGTACCTTGTGGAAGTTGTTGCCCTCTATCTTCCTGTGGTCTCTCCCTGTTTCTCACCGTGCCTCCTCCCATTTCCTGCACCTCTGCGTCTCCGCATATATCCCTATACTCAGAGCCGGCTCCGGTCAGTGACATGGGATGCCCAAATATGAGCATATCCATACATGGGCATCCATGCCACTGACCGGAGCCCACTCTGTTGCGGATATGGAGAGAGACTGGGAGATTTACATCCCCTTATAATTCATATGGTGCATAGTACCGGCACGTATTGTTTTACCGTTACTGTGTACCTTCCTACTTTCACACTGGTACAGTATGTGCTGCAGTGGGACTGAGAGGGATATATTGGTAACACATAGTTATTGTTGGGGGAATTCAATCCATTTTGAAAATAGTAATGCAATGTTTTATACTTTTTTTTTTGCAGTAATGAAGAATGAAAAAGTTCTGTTAAAATTGAATTGGAGGTGAACTGGAATCATCATCAACTCTGCACCAGTGTGAATTGATGTTCTTTAATGTTCTGATAAGGTACATGCAACATCTCTTCCTCAACCCCTACACCACTCTCTGCCTCTTGCCTCTCTCTCTCCACCTCCACCTCCCTGCTAAGCGTATTAACCCATCTCATGTCTCACTTTACTCTTCACTTCTCACGTGCCCTCTGGAATGTCTGCTCTCTGACTAACAAGGTCTATTTGTACATGACCTCTTCTGCTCTCATCATCCACCACTTCTCATTCCCCTCACCCCTGTCCTACTCGATACCTCAGCTTAATTGAACTCTCTCCTCTGACATCTACCCTTATCTCTAACCTCTCCTCACTTTCTGCTTAAACTAACTATCTTGTTAACTTTTACAATGCTATCATCTCCTCCTCCTCCCTCCTCCCTCCTCCATTATATATTTATATGCCCCTTCTAGGCTCTGACACACTCATCCCTCTAAGGCCATGATTATCATGGGCACATGCTTGGTCATCCACAGTGCGTGCGAGCGATGCAGAGCCGCCTCAGACCTCAGTGCAGGGATTGCTGCATACCCCAGCATCTGTCACCCACAAACAATACACACACTAATACTCCCCACAATACACACTATAATACCTCCTCAATACTAATCTCTCCAATAATATTATAGCTCCAAACACAATATACACAACACCCTTACACAAGATACACAATCTAGTACTCTCCTCTGCACCTCTACACACAATATAATACTCCCACACACACAATATACACACTACCCTCCTACCCCCATAAAATACAACCAATAATACACACACACTTTGTGGATGTTGGGACCAGCTCCCGGCATGCACCAGTGAAAGAGAGAGGCCAGCAGAAGCTCGGAAGAACTCCCTCTCTCCATCCGTGCCTCCCTCCGTTTCCCATCTTCTCCCTGTCTCTCTCCCTCCCTTTCCTTGCATCTCCCTGCGTCTTTACGTATACCCAGTCAGTGACGGCTCTGGTCACGTGATGCCTTAATATGGGCTTATCCATATATGTTCATCCACGTCACTAATGTGATGCCCGCACTGTTGCGGAGCTGGTACTTACGACGCGCACTTATTGTTTTATCAGTACTGCGTACCTGACTCTACCGGCCTACTTTCAACACTAGTACAATAAGTGCTTCACTACGAGTGAGTGGGGAATATTGGCATCACACAGTCACTGTTGAATATGCCATTCAATCCATTTTGAAAATAGTAATGCAATGTGGTTTTGTTTTGTTTGCTTTTTGCAGTAATGAAGAATGGATAAGTTATATTAAAATTAAATTGGAGGGGAACTGGATTCAGCATTTCATCATGAACTCTGCACTTGTGAGAATTTACCTTCTTGAATGCCCTGAGAGGTACACGCAACTTTAAGACTATAATCTGCTGTGCAAGCTTTCGTGCTATACCTCCCCCTCAGGTTTTGATTTATACATTTGCTCCCTCAAGTCATGTCCTCTAATATTTGAAAGCTCTCTCCTAGCATTTTCTCTCTACCACAGAACGTCATCCCAATGTAACCTCTCTCTTGTTCTCTCTGCTTGCTGTTTCCTCACTTTTCTGTTAAACTTTTCTAATTTCTCTAACTTCCACACTCCTGCTTTTATCCACATGTTCTCCTCTTTCCTTCCCCTACCTTTGCATGTGTCTACACACTGCACCATTTGTACAGACCTCTATTGCAGCTATTTCTGCACTGCTCAATGAAAAGCACTCATGTACATCCTATTCTCTGCGCCCCCTCTCTCTCTGCGCCCCCTCTCTCTCTGCGCCCCCTCTCTCTCTGCGCCCCCTCTCTCTCTGCGCCCCCTCTCTCTCTGCGCCCCCTCTCTCTCTGCGCCCCCTCTCTCTCTGCGCCCCCTCTCTCTCTGCGCCCCCTCTCTCTCTGCGCCCCCTCTCTCTCTGCGCCTATCTGTCTCATTCTCTCTACGTCCCTCTCTCTCTACATAGAGCTATCTCTGTCTCTCTCTACACCTATCTCTGTGTCTCCTTCTATGTTTGCTGATGTGTGGGATATCTCTTATAATCTTGAACCTGCTCATATACACATCGGGTCTCCCTGCCTCTGCCTCCCTGCTAAGAGTGTTAACCTATCTAATGTAATCCACATTCCTTTCCTTACTTTTCTCTTCCCTTCTCCTATGCCCTCTGGAATGTCCGTTCTCTGACTAACAAGGCTCTAGTTGTACATGACCTCTTCTGCTCTCATCATTCACAATCAGTCATTCCCCTCACCCCATCTTACCTGTCCCACTGATTTTCCTCTGCTTAATTAAACTCTCCTCTGACATCTACTCTAACCTCTCTGCTCTCTCTCTCTCTTTCTGCTTAAACTGACAATCTTATTAACTCTTACAATGCTATCCTCTATATGCCCCTTCAAGCTCTGACACACTTGTCCCTCTAGCCCACACCCTTGGCTAAATTCCCAAACATGTTCATCACACTTCCACTCACTGTTCTTAATGCCTATGAAGGAAATCTCACACTTGATGTTTGATTTTTCTACAGTAAAAATGTCTCCAGTCCTGTATAAAGCTGCTCTCTGGGGCCAAACCACACTACTTTTTTTTCCACATTCATCAACACACAAATTTAATTTACGCTGTCTTTTTCCCCCTGTATTTGACTCCCTCCACTAACCTTCTTCTCACACTTGCCATCCTTCCTTCACTTCTCCTCAAGCATTTGACTACTTCAGAGGCAAGGTGGATGCCACCCACAAGGAGATTCCTTCTGTCCCTTCCCCCTTCTCTCCTTCTACCTAATTCTCCTTCTGCATTTGACTCCTTTTCTTCTCTTACAGAGCTGGAAGCTAATCATCTTCTCTTCTCCCTCTACCACATGCCCTCTAGATCGTATCCCCTCACACCTTACTGCATCTCTTAGTCCCCACTCTCACCCACATCTTCAAGTCCTCCCTATTCTCTGGCTCTTTACCCTCTTACTTTAAGCCTGTAGTGGTCACCCTTTTCTCAGAAACAACCTACACCCTATGTGCCTTACTAACTACCGCCCTATATCCCTCCTGCTGTTTGTCTCCTAATTGCTAGAATGTCAACATTCTTAAATCACATGCCCTCCTGGATCCTTTACAACCTGCCTTTCGTACAGCTCGTTCTACAGACTGTGCTTAAAGCAAATTCCCAAGGTCACTTTTCCCTACTAATCCTACTTGATCTATCTGCTGCGTTTGATGCTCTCAATCACTCTCCTCCTTCATATTCTAAACTCTCTCTTGGTATCCGTAACACAGTTCTATCCTGGTTTTCATCATAACTTTCCTGTCACACATTCTCCATCTCTGTTGCTAACATGTCTTCGTCTTCTATTGATCTGTCTGTGGGTATACATCAGGGCTCTGTTCTGAGATCTCTCTTTCTCTCTACATACTATCATTTGGTGACCTCATCAACTCTTTGTGACAATCCTATAAATAACAAATACAAATATCAGGTCATGGGAATAAGTGATTTGGACATAAAAGTAACATTTCGGAAGTGTGGACAACTAATACATCTTGTAGATTGCCTTTACAGTGTGATGTCATTGATTCAGTAGATTGTGTGCAGACCAGGACTGCAGTACAGTGTCACTCACATGGATGACTTGCGTGGTAGAAGCTCAAGAACAAGGATGTCAAACTCCAGTCCTCGAGGGCAGCAAACAGGCCAGGTTTTCAGGATATCCCTACTGAAAACCTGGCCTGTTTGGGACCCTCGAGGACTGGAGTTTGACATGCATGCTCTAGAAGGAGCACAGCTGTGGGTGGGAGGTGGATTTGCTTTGCATCAAATGGTTTGGAGCAAGGTTTATTGTATGTATTATCATAATAACAATGCAATGCTTAACTTTTATTTCAGGAGGGATGACTGCAGAACAGAAGTGAATATTGAAGCCATGTGTTCCTTTTCTTGCAAAAGAGAAAATTTGAAGGACAGTTGAAGAGAAGGAAAATTACTACACAGAGACAGATAAGCAATGTGTATATTTCTCATTTACCATTTAGTATTTGTCGTTTTATTGACTCCACACAATCCGGCTGCTACGGGTTTCACATTGAATATTTTCATCTCTACTCTACCCCTTCCTGTGATCTGAACCATGCAAGTTTTCGTTGATTCAATACATCATGAGTAGAGGGTGGCTACAGTATGAAGTAAAGACCCAAGGACCACATCTACTACCATTCATAACAAGAACATGTGCAGTAGCGCACAGCTGCAGTTCTATGTGATTGTTATGAAAGGTTGAGGTGGTTCAATTCTATGAATCTGGAGTGGGATGGATCCTGTTTGCATCATATGGTTTCATCTAGGCCAGTAGATTATATAACTCTCAGTACAGGTTACACATGGCATCAGTATTAGTGATTTAAAGAGGAGGAAAGCTTCAATGTGGAGAACAAAGCCAAGTAATGTTGAAGTTACTCCTTTTACCATTTACTTGGTCAGTCTGTACTGTCTACTCCCCACACAGCTGCTAAGGATCTTCCATTTTAAATACTTTCACCTCCTATTCTGCACTGCTTTGCTGCCCATTATTCAGAGATGCGTTCCAGTCATGTTTACCACTCTGAATCTCTCTGCAGTCATTGGTTCAGCACATCATGGGTAGAGCATGGCTACAGATACAGCAAGCTATTATTATTTTACCGGCTGATCATCCATAATATTGCATTAAAACATAGAATATCACTTAATTTCCAAAAGATTCAGTGATGCTGATAATGCAGAATCTCACAACATTTCCCATCATAATGCCATAATGCACCAGTGGGAGAAATAATCCTTGCTATATCTGTACATTGTGTGACGTATTACCTCCATGACCATTGAGAGCAAGTACATTTTCTGTATAGAGCGGCTGTGTTATGATGCAGTTATTGATCATCATTGACATAATCACAAGAATCTTATGCAAAGGGAAATTGTCCGCAGCGAAGTGAGATTTCAGCCCCCAAACGTCTGTAATATTAATGCAATGTCTTACTTTTGTTGCAGTGAACACTGAAGAGACGGATCTACTACAACACTGTACAGGATGAGCATACGCTACAAGCAGCAAAATGATCTTGCAGTTGACAGTATGTTGTTCTGGTAATGTGCACAATTATTATTTATGGGCTACACACCACAGTGCTGGACATATTCTGTTAACTTCAACTCTACTCCTAACATGGAGATGTCTTCCTGGTGTTACTGATTCAGTACATCATATGCACAGTGTGGTTATGATATGATGGATTGATTTAATGAACCCACCAACCAATGATGACATCTGCATCATCTTCTGTAAAGTGCAGCTACAGCATGATATTATCAGCATTTGGTGCGGTATAATCAGAGGTATCTATGTGCTTTTGTGCCTGTTTTAAGTCCTCCAGCTTAACGCCCCTACACCTCCCACTACACAGGCATACTTACTTATGCATACACTGACATCTGGCATACCTACACACACCCCAGGGCCACTTCCTTCCCCTGATGTCAGGGAGAGGATGGGCATGCAGAGTGCAGTAAGTCTCCACGTTACTCTGGCCAACAGTCTTGGCCTACCTCCAGCATCTGTCACCCACAACATCTGTTCCCTCCTTGTAAAGTGCTGAACTATCTCACCTGGGTCAGTGCTATAGCTGATCACAGTGCCCGATCAGGATGTCACTGTGACAGGCAGCAGTGCAGATTGACCGGTCAATCAATGCAGTGCCGCAACATATGCACTAAATGAGATTTCCGTGCCCCCAGTCAGGTTACTCCCTGGGCAGTGACCCTGCTCACACCCTCCCCTAGTTCCACCTCTGATCACAATTATCTCTCTTGGAGAGTGTAGCAAATTGGAGTTGGGGGAATCTCACCTCTGCCATGCATGGTCACAATCTGGGCACAGGACCCAAATAGTGGGCAATGTGGCACTTCTTACAGTAGAGAATAAGTAACTTTATTCTTTACTTGTGTATTAAGGACCTTATTTGCATTAAATTCAGTCCACATGGGACCAAGACTTTCTGGCTTACTGAACAAAGTGGAATTGTTTCGTAGAGGGTGGAGAATTGTATTTTATCTGAAATTACCCCCTCTGCACAAAATACAAACAATTATACCCATACAAGTACCTTGTGGAAGTTGTTGCCCTCTATCTTCCTGTGGTCTCTCCCTGTTTCTCACCGTGCCTCCTCCCATTTCCTTGCACCTCTGCGTCTCCGCATATATCCCTATACTCAGAGCCGGCTCCGGTCAGTGACATGGGATGCCCAAATATGAGCATACCCATATATGGGCATCCATGCCACTGACCGGAGCCCGCTCTGTTGCGGATATGGAGAGAGACTGGGAGATTTACATCCCCTTATAATTCATATGGTGCATAGTACCGGCACGTATTGTTTTACCGGTACTGTGTACCTTCCTACTTTCACACTGGTACAGTATATGCTGCAGTGGGACTGAGAGGGATATATTGGTAACACATAGTCATTGTTGGGGGAATTCAATCCATTTTGAAAATAGTAATGAAATGTTTTTTACTTTTCTTTTTTTTCAGTAATGAAGAATGAAACATTTCTGTTAAAATTGAATTGGAGGTGAACTGGATTCATCATCAACTCTGCACCAGTGTGAATTGATGTTCTTTAATGTTCTGATAAGGTACATGCAACATCTCTTCCTCAACCCCTGCACCACTCTCTGCCTCTTGCCTCTCTCTCTCCACCTCCCTGCTAAGCGTATTAACCCATCTAATGTAATCCACATTCCATGTCTCACTTTACTCTTCACTTCTCACGTGCCCTCTGGAATGACTGCTCTCTGACTAACAAGGTCTATTTGTACATGACCTCTTCTGCTCTCATCCACCACCTCTCATTCCCCTCACCCCTGTCCTACTCGATACCTCAGCTTAATTGAACTCTCTCCTCTGACATCTACCCTTATCTCTAACCTCTCCTCACTTTCTGCTTAAACTAACTATCTTGTTAACTTTTACAATGCTATCATCTCCTCCTCCCTCCTCCTCCTTCCTCCTCCCTCCTCCATTATATATATACCCCTTCTAGGCTCTGACACACTCATCCCTCTAAGGCCATGATTATCATGGGCACATGCTTGGTCGTCCACAGTGCGTGCGAGCGATGCAGAGCCGCCTCGGACCTCAGTGCAGGGATTGCTGCATACCCCCAGCATCTGTCACCCACAAACAATACACACACTAATACTCCCCACAATACACACTATAATACCTCCTCAATACTAATCTCCCCAATAATATTATAGCTCCAAACACAATATACACAACACCCTTACACAAGATACACAATCTAGTACTCTCCTCTGCACCTCTACACACAATATAATACTCCCACACACACAATATACACACTACCCTCCTACCCCCATAAAATACAACCAATAATACACACACACTTTGTGGATGTTGGGACCAGCTCCCGGCATGCACCAGTGAAAGAGAGAGGCCCGCAGAAGCTCGGAAGAACTCCCTCCATCCGTGCCTTCCTCCGTTTCACATCTTCTCCCTGTCTCTCTCCCTCCCTTTCCTTGCATCTCCCTGCGTCTTTACGTATACCCAGTCAGTGACGGCTCTGGTCACGTGATGCCTTAATATGGGCTTATCCATATATGTTCATCCACGTCACTAATGTGATGCCCGCACTGTTGCGGAGCTGGTACTTACGACGGGCACTTATTGTTTTATCAGTACTGCGTACCTGACTCTACCGGCCTACTTTCAACACTAGTACAATATGTGCTTCACTACGAGTGAGTGGGGAATATTGGCATCACACAGTCACTGTTGAATATGCCATTCAATCCATTTTGAAAATAGTAATGCAATGTGGTTTTGTTTTGTTTGCTTTTTGCAGTAATGAAGAATGGAAAAGTTATATTAAAATTAAATTGGAGGGGGACTAGATTCAGCATTTCATCATGAACTCTGCACTTGTGAGAATTTAACTTCTTGAATACCCTGACAGGTACACGCAACATTAAGACTATAATCTGCTGTGCAAGCTTTCGTGCTATACCTCCCCCTCAGGTTTTGATTTATACATTTGCTCCCTCAATTCATGTCCTCTAATATTTGAAAGCTCTCTCCTAGCATTTTCTCTTTACCACAGAACGTCATCCCAAATGTAACCTCTCTCTTGTTCTTTCTGCTTGCTGTTTCCTCACTCCTCTGTTAAACTTTTCTAATTTCTCTAACTTCCACACTCCTGCTTTTATCCACATGTTCTCCTCTTTCCTTCCCCTACCTTTGCATGTGTCTACACACTGCACCATTTGTACAGACCTCTATTGCAGCTATTTCTGCACTGCTCAATGAAAAGCACTCTTTAATATCCTATTCTCTGCGCCCCCTCTTTTGGCGCCTCCTCTCTCTGCGCCCCCTCTCTCTGCGCCTATCTGTCTCATTCTCTCTACGTCCCTCTCTCTCTACATAGAGCTATCTCTGTCTCTCTCTACACCTATCTCTGTGTCTCCTTCTATGTTTGCTGATGTGTGGGATATCTCTTATAATCTTGAACCTGCTCATATACACATCGGGCCTCCCTGCCTCTGCCTCCCTGCTAAGAGTGTTAACCTATCTAATGTAATCCACATTCCTTTCCTTACTTTTCTCTTCCCTTCTCCTATGCCATCTGGAATGTCCGTTCTCTGACTAACAAGGCTCTAGTTGTACATGACCTCTTCTGCTCTCATCATTCACAATCAGTCATTCCCCTCACCCCATCTTACCTGTCCCACTGATTTGCCTCTGCTTAATTAAACTCTCCTCTGACATCTACTCTAACCTCTCTGCTCTCTCTCTCTTTCCGCTTAAACTAACAATCTTATTAACTCTTACAATGCTATCCTCCTATCTATATGCCCCCTCTAGGCTCTGACACACTTGTCCCTCTAGCCCACACCCTTGGCTAAATTCCCAAACATGTTCATCACACTTCCACTCGCTGTTCTTAATGCCTATGAAGGAAATCACACAATTGATATTTGATTTTTCTACAGTAAAAATGTCTCCAGTCCTGTATAAAGCTGCTCTCTGGGGCCAAACCACACTACTTTTTTTTCACATTCATCAACACTCAAATTTAATTTACGCTGTCTTTTTTTCCCTGTATTTGACTCCCTCCACTAACCTTCTCCTCACACTTGCCATCCTTCCTTCACTTCTCCTCAAGCATTTGACTACTTCAGAGGCAAGGTGGATGCCACCCACAAGGAGATTCCTTCTGTCCCTTCCCCCTTCTCTCCTTCTACCTAATTCTCCTTCTGCATTTGACTCCTTTTCTTCTCTTACAGAGCTGGAAGCTAATCATCTTCTCTTCTCCCTCTACCACATGCCCTCTAGATCGTATCCCCTCACACCTTACTGCATCTCTTAGTCCCCACTCTCACCCACATCTTCAATTCCTCCCTATTCTCTGGCTCTTTACCCTCTTACTTTAAGCCTGTAGTGGTCACCCTTTTCTCAGAAACAACCTACACCCTATGTGCCTTACTAACTACCGCCCTGTATCCCTCCTGCTGTTTGTCTCCTAATTGCTAGAATGTCAACATTCTTAAATCACATTCCCTCCTGGATCCTTTACAACCTGCCTTTCGTACAGCTCGTTCTACAGACTGTGCTTAAAGCAAATTCCCAAGGTCACTTTTCCCTACTAATCCTACTTGATCTATCTGCTGCGTTTGATGCTCTAAATCACTCTCCTCCTTCATATACTAAACTCTCTCTTGGTATCCGTAACACAGTTCTATCCTGGTTTTCATCATAACTTTCCTGTCACACATTCTCCATCTCTGTTGCTAACATGTCTTCGTCTTCTATTGATCTGTCTGTGGGTATACATCAGGGCTCTGTTCTGAGATCTCTCTTTCTCTCTACATACTATCATTTGGTGACCTCATCAACTCTTTGTGACAATCCTATAAATAACAAATACAAATATCAGGTCATGGGAATAAGTGATTTGGACATAAAAGTAACATTTCGGAAGTGTGGACAACTAATACATCTTGTAGATTGCCTTTACAGTGTGATGTCATTGATTCAGTAGATTGTGTGCAGACCAGGACTGCAGTACAGTGTCACTCACATGGATGACTTGCGTGGTAGAAGCTCAAGAACAAGGATGTCAAACTCCAGTCGTCGAGGGCAGCAAACAGGCCAGGTTTTCAGGATATCCCTACTGAAAACCTGGCCTGTTTGGGACCCTCGAGGACTGGAGTTTGACATGCATGCTCTAGAAGGAGCACAGCTGTGGGTGGGAGGTGGATTTGCTTTGCATCAAATGGTTTGGAGCAAGGTTTATTGTATGTATTATCATAATAACAATGCAATGCTTAACTTTTATTTCAGGAGGGATGACTGCAGAACAGAAGTGAATATTGAAGCCATGTGTTCCTTTTCTTGCAAAAGAGAAAATTTGAAGGACAGTTGAAGAGAAGGAAAATTACTACACAGAGACAGATAAGCAATGTGTATATTTCTCATTTACCATTTAGTATTTGTCGTTTTATTGACTCCACACAATCCGGCTGCTACGGGTTTCACATTGAATATTTTCATCTCTACTCTACCCCTTCCTGTGATCTGAACCATGCAAGTTTTCGTTGATTCAATACATCATGAGTAGAGGGTGGCTACAGTATGAAGTAAAGACCCAAGGACCACATCTACTACCATTCATAACAAGAACATGTGCAGTAGCGCACAGCTGCAGTTCTATGTGATTGTTATGAAAGGTTGAGGTGGTTCAATTCTATGAATCTGGAGTGGGATGGATCCTGTTTGCATCATATGGTTTCATCTAGGCCAGTAGATTATATAACTCTCAGTACAGGTTACACATGGCATCAGTATTAGTGATTTAAAGAGGAGGAAAGCTTCAATGTGGAGAACAAAGCCAAGTAATGTTGAAGTTACTCCTTTTACCATTTACTTGGTCAGTCTTTACTGTCTACTCCCCACACAGCTGCTAAGGATCTTCCATTTTAAATACTTTCACCTCCTATTCTGCACTGCTTTGCTGCCCATTATTCAGAGATGCGTTCCAGTCATGTTTACCACTCTGAATCTCTCTGCAGTCATTGGTTCAGCACATCATGGGTAGAGCATGGCTACAGATACAGCAAGCTATTATTATTTTACCGGCTGATCATCCATAATATTGCATTAAAACATAGAATATCACTTAATTTCCAAAAGATTCAGTGATGCTGATAATGCAGAATCTCACAACATTTCCCATCATAATGCCATAATGCACCAGTGGGAGAAATAATCCTTGCTATATCTGTACATTGTGTGACGTATTACCTCCATGACCATTGAGAGCAAGTACATCTTCTGTATAGAGCGGCTGTGTTATGATGCAGTTATTGATCATCATTGACATAATCACAAGAATCTTATGCAAAGGGAAATTGTCCGCAGCGAAGTGAGATTTCAGCCCCCAAACGTCTGTAATATTAATGCAATGTCTTACTTTTGTTGCAGTGAACACTGAAGAGACGGATCTACTACAACACTGTACAGGATGAGCATACGCTACAAGCAGCAAAATGATCTTGCAGTTGACAGTATGTTGTTCTGGTAATGTGCACAATTATTATTTATGGGCTACACACCACAGTGCTGGACATATTCTGTTAACTTCAACTCTACTCCTAACATGGAGATGTCTTCCTGGTGTTACTGATTCAGTACATCATATGCACAGTGTGGTTATGATATGATGGATTGATTTAATGAACCCACCAACCAATGATGACATCTGCATCATCTTCTGTAAAGTGCAGCTACAGCATGATATTATCAGCATTTGGTGCGGTATAATCAGAGGTATCTATGTGCTTTTGTGCCTGGTTTAAGTCCTCCAGATTAACGCCCCTACACCTCCCACTACACAGGCATACTTACTTATGCATACACTGACATCTGGCATACCTACACACACCCCAGGGCCACTTCCTTCCCCTGATGTCAGGGAGAGGATGGGCATGCAGAGTGCAGTAAGTCTCCACGTTACTCTGGCCAACAGTCTTGGCCTACCTCCAGCATCTGTCACCCACAACATCTGTTCCCTCCTTGTAAAGTGCTGAACTATCTCACCTGGGTCAGTGCTATAGCTGATCACAGTGCCCGATCAGGATGTCACTGTGACAGGCAGCAGTGCAGATTGACCGGTCAATCAATGCAGTGCCGCAACATATGCACTAAATGAGATTTCCGTGCCCCCAGTCAGGTTACTCCCTGGGCAGTGACCCTGCTCACACCCTCCCCTAGTTCCACCTCTGATCACAATTATCTCTCTTGGAGAGTGTAGCAAATTGGAGTTGGTGGAATCTCACCTCTGCCATGCATGGTCACAATCTGGGCACAGGACCCAAATAGTGGGCAATGTGGCACTTCTTACAGTAGAGAATAAGTAACTTTATTCTTTACTTGTGTATTAAGGACCTTATTTGCATTAAATTCAGTCCACATGGGACCAAGACTTTCTGGCTTACTGAACAAAGTGGAATTGTTTCGTAGAGGGTGGAGAATTGTATTTTATCTGAAATTACCCCCTCTGCACAAAATACAAACAATTATACCCATACAAGTACCTTGTGGAAGTTGTTGCCCTCTATCTTCCTGTGGTCTCTCCCTGTTTCTCACCGTGCCTCCTCCCATTTCCTTGCACCTCTGCGTCTCCGCATATATCCCTATACTCAGAGCCGGCTCCGGTCAGTGACATGGGATGCCCAAATATGAGCATACCCATATATGGGCATCCATGCCACTGACCGGAGCCCGCTCTGTTGCGGATATGGAGAGAGACTGGGAGATTTACATCCCCTTATAATTCATATGGTGCATAGTACCGGCACGTATTGTTTTACCGGTACTGTGTACCTTCCTACTTTCACACTGGTACAGTATATGCTGCAGTGGGACTGAGAGGGATATATTGGTAACACATAGTCATTGTTGGGGGAATTCAATCCATTTTGAAAATAGTAATGAAATGTTTTTTACTTTTCTTTTTTTTCAGTAATGAAGAATGAAACATTTCTGTTAAAATTGAATTGGAGGTGAACTGGATTCATCATCAACTCTGCACCAGTGTGAATTGATGTTCTTTAATGTTCTGATAAGGTACATGCAACATCTCTTCCTCAACCCCTGCACCACTCTCTGCCTCTTGCCTCTCTCTCTCCACCTCCCTGCTAAGCGTATTAACCCATCTAATGTAATCCACATTCCATGTCTCACTTTACTCTTCACTTCTCACGTGCCCTCTGGAATGACTGCTCTCTGACTAACAAGGTCTATTTGTACATGACCTCTTCTGCTCTCATCATCCACCACCTCTCATTCCCCTCACCCCTGTCCTACTCGATACCTCAGCTTAATTGAACTCTCTCCTCTGACATCTACCCTTATCTCTAACCTCTCCTCACTTTCTGCTTAAACTAACTATCTTGTTAACTTTTACAATGCTATCATCTCCTCCTCCCTCCTCCTCCTTCCTCCTCCCTCCTCCATTATATATATACCCCTTCTAGGCTCTGACACACTCATCCCTCTAAGGCCATGATTATCATGGGCACATGCTTGGTCGTCCACAGTGCGTGCGAGCGATGCAGAGCCGCCTCGGACCTCAGTGCAGGGATTGCTGCATACCCCCAGCATCTGTCACCCACAAACAATACACACACTAATACTCCCCACAATACACACTATAATACCTCCTCAATACTAATCTCCCCAATAATATTATAGCTCCAAACACAATATACACAACACCCTTACACAAGATACACAATCTAGTACTCTCCTCTGCACCTCTACACACAATATAATACTCCCACACACACAATATACACACTACCCTCCTACCCCCATAAAATACAACCAATAATACACACACACTTTGTGGATGTTGGGACCAGCTCCCGGCATGCACCAGTGAAAGAGAGAGGCCCGCAGAAGCTCGGAAGAACTCCCTCCATCCGTGCCTTCCTCCGTTTCACATCTTCTCCCTGTCTCTCTCCCTCCCTTTCCTTGCATCTCCCTGCGTCTTTACGTATACCCAGTCAGTGACGGCTCTGGTCACGTGATGCCTTAATATGGGCTTATCCATATATGTTCATCCACGTCACTAATGTGATGCCCGCACTGTTGCGGAGCTGGTACTTACGACGGGCACTTATTGTTTTATCAGTACTGCGTACCTGACTCTACCGGCCTACTTTCAACACTAGTACAATATGTGCTTCACTACGAGTGAGTGGGGAATATTGGCATCACACAGTCACTGTTGAATATGCCATTCAATCCATTTTGAAAATAGTAATGCAATGTGGTTTTGTTTTGTTTGCTTTTTGCAGTAATGAAGAATGGAAAAGTTATATTAAAATTAAATTGGAGGGGGACTAGATTCAGCATTTCATCATGAACTCTGCACTTGTGAGAATTTAACTTCTTGAATACCCTGACAGGTACACGCAACATTAAGACTATAATCTGCTGTGCAAGCTTTCGTGCTATACCTCCCCCTCAGGTTTTGATTTATACATTTGCTCCCTCAATTCATGTCCTCTAATATTTGAAAGCTCTCTCCTAGCATTTTCTCTTTACCACAGAACGTCATCCCAATGTAACCTCTCTCTTGTTCTTTCTGCTTGCTGTTTCCTCACTCCTCTGTTAAACTTTTCTAATTTCTCTAACTTCCACACTCCTGCTTTTATCCACATGTTCTCCTCTTTCCTTCCCCTACCTTTGCATGTGTCTACACACTGCACCATTTGTACAGACCTCTATTGCAGCTATTTCTGCACTGCTCAATGAAAAGCACTCATGTACATCCTATTCTCTGCGCCCCCTCTCTCTCTGCGCCCCCTCTCTCTCTGCGCCCCCTCTCTCTCTGCGCCCCCTCTCTCTCTGCGCCCCCTCTTTCTCTGCGCCCCCTCTCTCTCTGCGCCCCCTCTCTCTCTGCGCCCCCTCTCTCTCTGCGCCCCCTCTCTCTCTGCGCCCCCTCTCTCTCTGCGCCCCCTCTCTCTCTGCGCCTATCTGTCTCTCTCTACACCTATCTCTGTGTCTCCTTCTATGTTTGCTGATGTGTGGGATATCTCTTATAATCTTGAACCTGCTCATATACACATCGGGTCTCCCTGCCTCTGCCTCCCTGCTAAGAGTGTTAACCTATCTAATGTAATCCACATTCCTTTCCTTACTTTTCTCTTCCCTTCTCCTATGCCCTCTGGAATGGATGTTCTCTGACTAACAAGGCTCTAGTTGTACATGACCTCTTCTGCTCTCATCATTCACAATCAGTCATTCCCCTCACCCCATCTTACCTGTCCCACTGATTTTCCTCTGCTTAATTAAACTCTCCTCTGACATCTACTCTAACCTCTCTGCTCTCTCTCTCTCTTTCTGCTTAAACTGACAATCTTATTAACTCTTACAATGCTATCCTCTATATGCCCCTTCAAGCTCTGACACACACGTCCCTCTAACCCACACCCTTGGCTAAATTCCCAAACATGTTCATCACACTTCCACTCACTGTTCTTAATGCCTATGAAGGAAATCTCACACTTGATGTTTGATTTTTCTACAGTAAAAATGTCTCCAGTCCTGTATAAAGCTGCTCTCTGGGGCCAAACCACACTACTTTTTTTTCCACATTCATCAACACACAAATTTAATTTACGCTGTCTTTTTTCCCCTGTATTTGACTCCCTCCACTAACCTTCTCCTCACACTTGCCATCCTTCCTTCACTTCTCCTCAAGCATTTGACTACTTCAGAGGCAAGGTTGATGCCACCCACAAGGAGATTCCTTCTGTCCCTTCCCCCTTCTCTCCTTCTACCTAATTCTCCTTCTGCATTTGACTCCTTTTCTTCTCTTACAGAGCTGGAAGCTAATCATCTTCTCTTCTCCCTCTACCACATGCCCTCTAGATCGTATCCCCTCACACCTTACTGCATCTCTTAGTCCCCACTCTCACCCACATCTTCAATTCCTCCCTATTCTCTGGCTCTTTACCCTCTTACTTTAAGCCTGTAGTGGTCACCCTTTTCTCAGAAACAACCTACACCCTATGTGCCTTACTAACTACCGCCCTGTATCCCTCCTGCTGTTTGTCTCCTAATTGCTAGAATGTCAACATTCTTAAATCACATGCCCTCCTGGATCCTTTACAACCTGCCTTTCGTACAGCTCGTTCTACAGACTGTGCTTAAAGCAAATTCCCAAGGTCACTTTTCCCTACTAATCCTACTTGATCTATCTGCTGCGTTTGATGCTCTCAATCACTCTCCTCCTTCATATTCTAAACTCTCTCTTGGTATCCGTAACACAGTTCTATCCTGGTTTTCATCATAACTTTCCTGTCACACATTCTCCATCTCTGTTGCTAACATGTCTTCGTCTTCTATTGATCTGTCTGTGGGTATACATCAGGGCTCTGTTCTGAGATCTCTCTTTCTCTCTACATACTATCATTTGGTGACCTCATCAACTCTTTGTGACAATCCTATAAATAACAAATACAAATATCAGGTCATGGGAATAAGTGATTTGGACATAAAAGTAACATTTCGGAAGTGTGGACAACTAATACATCTTGTAGATTGCCTTTACAGTGTGATGTCATTGATTCAGTAGATTGTGTGCAGACCAGGACTGCAGTACAGTGTCACTCACATGGATGACTTGCGTGGTAGAAGCTCAAGAACAAGGATGTCAAACTCCAGTCCTCGAGGGCAGCAAACAGGCCAGGTTTTCAGGATATCCCTACTGAAAACCTGGCCTGTTTGGGACCCTCGAGGACTGGAGTTTGACATGCATGCTCTAGAAGGAGCACAGCTGTGGGTGGGAGGTGGATTAGCTTTGCATCAAATGGTTTGGAGCAAGGTTTATTGTATGTATTATCATAATAACAATGCAATGCTTAACTTTTATTTCAGGAGGGATGACTGCAGAACAGAAGTGAATATTGAAGCCATGTGTTCCTTTTCTTGCAAAAGAGAAAATTTGAAGGACAGTTGAAGAGAAGGAAAATTACTACACAGAGACAGATAAGCAATGTGTATATTTCTCATTTACCATTTAGTATTTGTCGTTTTATTGACTCCACACAATCCGGCTGCTACGGGTTTCACATTGAATATTTTCATCTCTACTCTACCCCTTCCTGTGATCTGAACCATGCAAGTTTTCGTTGATTCAATACATCATGAGTAGAGTGTGGCTACAGTATGAAGTAAAGACCCAAGGACCACATCTACTACCATTCATAACAAGAACATGTGCAGTAGCGCACAGCTGCAGTTCTATGTGATTGTTATGAAAGGTTGAGGTGGTTCAATTCTATGAATCTGGAGTGGGATGGATCCTGTTTGCATCATATGGTTTCATCTAGGCCAGTAGATTATATAACTTTCAGTACAGGTTACACATGGCATCAGTATTAGTGATTTAAAGAGGAGGAAAGCTTCAATGTGGAGAACAAAGCCAAGTAATGTTGAAGTTACTCCTTTTACCATTTACTTGGTCAGTCTGTACTGTCTACTCCCCACACAGCTGCTAAGGATCTTCCATTTTAAATACTTTCACCTCCTATTCTGCACTGCTTTGCTGCCCATTATTCAGAGATGCGTTCCAGTCATGTTTAGCACTCTGAATCTCTCTGCAGTCATTGGTTCAGCACATCATGGGTAGAGCATGGCTACAGATACAGCAAGCTATTATTATTTTACCGGCTGATCATCCATAATATTGCATTAAAACATAGAATATCACTTAATTTCCAAAAGATTCAGTGATGCTGATAATGCAGAATCTCACAACATTTCCCATCATAATGCCATAATGCACCAGTGGGAGAAATAATCCTTGCTATATCTGTACATTGTGTGACGTATTACCTCCATGACCATTGAGAGCAAGTACATCTTCTGTATAGAGCGGCTGTGTTATGATGCAGTTATTGATCATCATTGACATAATCACAAGAATCTTATGCAAAGGGAAATTGTCCGCAGCGAAGTGAGATTTCAGCCCCCAAACGTCTGTAATATTAATGCAATGTCTTACTTTTGTTGCAGTGAACACTGAAGAGACGGATCTACTACAACACTGTACAGGATGAGCATACGCTACAAGCAGCAAAATGATCTTGCAGTTGACAGTATGTTGTTCTGGTAATGTGCACAATTATTATTTATGGGCTACACACCACAGTGCTGGACATATTCTGTTAACTTCAACTCTACTCCTAACATGGAGATGTCTTCCTGGTGTTACTGATTCAGTACATCATATGCACAGTGTGGTTATGATATGATGGATTGATTTAATGAACCCACCAACCAATGATGACATCTGCATCATCTTCTGTAAAGTGCAGCTACAGCATGATATTATCAGCATTTGGTGCGGTATAATCAGAGGTATCTATGTGCTTTTGTGCCTGTTTTAAGTCCTCCAGCTTAACGCCCCTACACCTCCCACTACACAGGCATACTTACTTATGCATACACTGACATCTGGCATACCTACACACACCCCAGGGCCACTTCCTTCCCCTGATGTCAGGGAGAGGATGGGCATGCAGAGTGCAGTAAGTCTCCACGTTACTCTGGCCAACAGTCTTGGCCTACCTCCAGCATCTGTCACCCACAACATCTGTTCCCTCCTTGTAAAGTGCTGAACTATCTCACCTGGGTCAGTGCTATAGCTGATCACAGTGCCCGATCAGGATGTCACTGTGACAGGCAGCAGTGCAGATTGACCGGTCAATCAATGCAGTGCCGCAACATATGCACTAAATGAGATTTCCGTGCCCCCAGTCAGGTTACTCCCTGGGCAGTGACCCTGCTCACACCCTCCCCTAGTTCCACCTCTGATCACAATTATCTCTCTTGGAGAGTGTAGCAAATTGGAGTTGGGGGAATCTCACCTCTGCCATGCATGGTCACAATCTGGGCACAGGACCCAAATAGTGGGCAATGTGGCACTTCTTACAGTAGAGAATAAGTAACTTTATTCTTTACTTGTGTATTAAGGACCTTATTTGCATTAAATTCAGTCCACATGGGACCAAGACTTTCTGGCTTACTGAACAAAGTGGAATTGTTTCGTAGAGGGTGGAGAATTGTATTTTATCTGAAATTACCCCCTCTGCACAAAATACAAACAATTATACCCATACAAGTACCTTGTGGAAGTTGTTGCCCTCTATCTTCCTGTGGTCTCTCCCTGTTTCTCACCGTGCCTCCTCCCATTTCCTTGCACCTCTGCGTCTCCGCATATATCCCTATACTCAGAGCCGGCTCCGGTCAGTGACATGGGATGCCCAAATATGAGCATACCCATATATGGGCATCCATGCCACTGACCGGAGCCCGCTCTGTTGCGGATATGGAGAGAGACTGGGAGATTTACATCCCCTTATAATTCATATGGTGCATAGTACCGGCACGTATTGTTTTACCGGTACTGTGTACCTTCCTACTTTCACACTGGTACAGTATATGCTGCAGTGGGACTGAGAGGGATATATTGGTAACACATAGTCATTGTTGGGGGAATTCAATCCATTTTGAAAATAGTAATGAAATGTTTTTTACTTTTCTTTTTTTTCAGTAATGAAGAATGAAACATTTCTGTTAAAATTGAATTGGAGGTGAACTGGATTCATCATCAACTCTGCACCAGTGTGAATTGATGTTCTTTAATGTTCTGATAAGGTACATGCAACATCTCTTCCTCAACCCCTGCACCACTCTCTGCCTCTTGCCTCTCTCTCTCCACCTCCCTGCTAAGCGTATTAACCCATCTAATGTAATCCACATTCCATGTCTCACTTTACTCTTCACTTCTCACGTGCCCTCTGGAATGACTGCTCTCTGACTAACAAGGTCTATTTGTACATGACCTCTTCTGCTCTCATCCACCACCTCTCATTCCCCTCACCCCTGTCCTACTCGATACCTCAGCTTAATTGAACTCTCTCCTCTGACATCTACCCTTATCTCTAACCTCTCCTCACTTTCTGCTTAAACTAACTATCTTGTTAACTTTTACAATGCTATCATCTCCTCCTCCCTCCTCCTCCTTCCTCCTCCCTCCTCCATTATATATATACCCCTTCTAGGCTCTGACACACTCATCCCTCTAAGGCCATGATTATCATGGGCACATGCTTGGTCGTCCACAGTGCGTGCGAGCGATGCAGAGCCGCCTCGGACCTCAGTGCAGGGATTGCTGCATACCCCCAGCATCTGTCACCCACAAACAATACACACACTAATACTCCCCACAATACACACTATAATACCTCCTCAATACTAATCTCCCCAATAATATTATAGCTCCAAACACAATATACACAACACCCTTACACAAGATACACAATCTAGTACTCTCCTCTGCACCTCTACACACAATATAATACTCCCACACACACAATATACACACTACCCTCCTACCCCCATAAAATACAACCAATAATACACACACACTTTGTGGATGTTGGGACCAGCTCCCGGCATGCACCAGTGAAAGAGAGAGGCCCGCAGAAGCTCGGAAGAACTCCCTCCATCCGTGCCTTCCTCCGTTTCACATCTTCTCCCTGTCTCTCTCCCTCCCTTTCCTTGCATCTCCCTGCGTCTTTACGTATACCCAGTCAGTGACGGCTCTGGTCACGTGATGCCTTAATATGGGCTTATCCATATATGTTCATCCACGTCACTAATGTGATGCCCGCACTGTTGCGGAGCTGGTACTTACGACGGGCACTTATTGTTTTATCAGTACTGCGTACCTGACTCTACCGGCCTACTTTCAACACTAGTACAATATGTGCTTCACTACGAGTGAGTGGGGAATATTGGCATCACACAGTCACTGTTGAATATGCCATTCAATCCATTTTGAAAATAGTAATGCAATGTGGTTTTGTTTTGTTTGCTTTTTGCAGTAATGAAGAATGGAAAAGTTATATTAAAATTAAATTGGAGGGGGACTAGATTCAGCATTTCATCATGAACTCTGCACTTGTGAGAATTTAACTTCTTGAATACCCTGACAGGTACACGCAACATTAAGACTATAATCTGCTGTGCAAGCTTTCGTGCTATACCTCCCCCTCAGGTTTTGATTTATACATTTGCTGCCTCAATTCATGTCCTCTAATATTTGAAAGCTCTCTCCTAGCATTTTCTCTTTACCACAGAACGTCATCCCAATGTAACCTCTCTCTTGTTCTTTCTGCTTGCTGTTTCCTCACTCCTCTGTTAAACTTTTCTAATTTCTCTAACTTCCACACTCCTGCTTTTATCCACATGTTCTCCTCTTTCCTTCCCCTACCTTTGCATGTGTCTACACACTGCACCATTTGTACAGACCTCTATTGCAGCTATTTCTGCACTGCTCAATGAAAAGCACTCTTTAATATCCTATTCTCTGTGCCCCCTCTCTCTGCGCCCCCTCTTTTGGCGCCTCCTCTCTCTGCGCCCCCTCTCTCTGCGCCTATCTGTCTCATTCTCTCTACGTCCCTCTCTCTCTACATAGAGCTATCTCTGTCTCTCTCTACACCTATCTCTGTGTCTCCTTCTATGTTTGCTGATGTGTGGGATATCTCTTATAATCTTGAACCTGCTCATATACACATCGGGCCTCCCTGCCTCTGCCTCCCTGCTAAGAGTGTTAACCTATCTAATGTAATCCACATTCCTTTCCTTACTTTTCTCTTCCCTTCTCCTATGCCATCTGGAATGTCCGTTCTCTGACTAACAAGGCTCTAGTTGTACATGACCTCTTCTGCTCTCATCATTCACAATCAGTCATTCCCCTCACCCCATCTTACCTGTCCCACTGATTTGCCTCTGCTTAATTAAACTCTCCTCTGACATCTACTCTAACCTCTCTGCTCTCTCTCTCTTTCCGCTTAAACTAACAATCTTATTAACTCTTACAATGCTATCCTCCTATCTATATGCCCCCTCTAGGCTCTGACACACTTGTCCCTCTAGCCCACACCCTTGGCTAAATTCCCAAACATGTTCATCACACTTCCACTCGCTGTTCTTAATGCCTATGAAGGAAATCACACAATTGATATTTGATTTTTCTACAGTAAAAATGTCTCCAGTCCTGTATAAAGCTGCTCTCTGTGGCCAAACCACACTACTTTTTTTTCACATTCATCAACACTCAAATTTAATTTACGCTGTCTTTTTTTCCCTGTATTTGACTCCCTCCACTAACCTTCTCCTCACACTTGCCATCCTTCCTTCACTTCTCCTCAAGCATTTGACTACTTCAGAGGCAAGGTGGATGCCACCCACAAGGAGATTCCTTCTGTCCCTTCCCCCTTCTCTCCTTCTACCTAATTCTCCTTCTGCATTTGACTCCTTTTCTTCTCTTACAGAGCTGGAAGCTAATCATCTTCTCTTCTCCCTCTACCACATGCCCTCTAGATCGTATCCCCTCACACCTTACTGCATCTCTTAGTCCCCACTCTCACCCACATCTTCAATTCCTCCCTATTCTCTGGCTCTTTACCCTCTTACTTTAAGCCTGTAGTGGTCACCCTTTTCTCAGAAACAACCTACACCCTATGTGCCTTACTAACTACCGCCCTGTATCCCTCCTGCTGTTTGTCTCCTAATTGCTAGAATGTCAACATTCTTAAATCACATTCCCTCCTGGATCCTTTACAACCTGCCTTTCGTACAGCTCGTTCTACAGACTGTGCTTAAAGCAAATTCCCAAGGTCACTTTTCCCTACTAATCCTACTTGATCTATCTGCTGCGTTTGATGCTCTAAATCACTCTCCTCCTTCATATACTAAACTCTCTCTTGGTATCCGTAACACAGTTCTATCCTGGTTTTCATCATAACTTTCCTGTCACACATTCTCCATCTCTGTTGCTAACATGTCTTCGTCTTCTATTGATCTGTCTGTGGGTATACATCAGGGCTCTGTTCTGAGATCTCTCTTTCTCTCTACATACTATCATTTGGTGACCTCATCAACTCTTTGTGACAATCCTATAAATAACAAATACAAATATCAGGTCATGGGAATAAGTGATTTGGACATAAAAGTAACATTTCGGAAGTGTGGACAACTAATACATCTTGTAGATTGCCTTTACAGTGTGATGTCATTGATTCAGTAGATTGTGTGCAGACCAGGACTGCAGTACAGTGTCACTCACATGGATGACTTGCGTGGTAGAAGCTCAAGAACAAGGATGTCAAACTCCAGTCCTCGAGGGCAGCAAACAGGCCAGGTTTTCAGGATATCCCTACTGAAAACCTGGCCTGTTTGGGACCCTCGAGGACTGGAGTTTGACATGCATGCTCTAGAAGGAGCACAGCTGTGGGTGGGAGGTGGATTTGCTTTGCATCAAATGGTTTGGAGCAAGGTTTATTGTATGTATTATCATAATAACAATGCAATGCTTAACTTTTATTTCAGGAGGGATGACTGCAGAACAGAAGTGAATATTGAAGCCATGTGTTCCTTTTCTTGCAAAAGAGAAAATTTGAAGGACAGTTGAAGAGAAGGAAAATTACTACACAGAGACAGATAAGCAATGTGTATATTTCTCATTTACCATTTAGTATTTGTCGTTTTATTGACTCCACACAATCCGGCTGCTACGGGTTTCACATTGAATATTTTCATCTCTACTCTACCCCTTCCTGTGATCTGAACCATGCAAGTTTTCGTTGATTCAATACATCATGAGTAGAGGGTGGCTACAGTATGAAGTAAAGACCCAAGGACCACATCTACTACCATTCATAACAAGAACATGTGCAGTAGCGCACTGCTGCAGTTCTATGTGATTGTTATGAAAGGTTGAGGTGGTTCAATTCTATGAATCTGGAGTGGGATGGATCCTGTTTGCATCATATGGTTTCATCTAGGCCAGTAGATTATATAACTCTCAGTACAGGTTACACATGGCATCAGTATTAGTGATTTAAAGAGGAGGAAAGCTTCAATGTGGAGAACAAAGCCAAGTAATGTTGAAGTTACTCCTTTTACCATTTACTTGGTCAGTCTGTACTGTCTACTCCCCACACAGCTGCTAAGGATCTTCCATTTTAAATACTTTCACCTCCTATTCTGCACTGCTTTGCTGCCCATTATTCAGAGATGCGTTCCAGTCATGTTTACCACTCTGAATCTCTCTGCAGTCATTGGTTCAGCACATCATGGGTAGAGCATGGCTACAGATACAGCAAGCTATTATTATTTTACCGGCTGATCATCCATAATATTGCATTAAAACATAGAATATCACTTAATTTCCAAAAGATTCAGTGATGCTGATAATGCACAATCTCACAACATTTCCCATCATAATGCCATAATGCACCAGTGGGAGAAATAATCCTTGCTATATCTGTACATTGTGTGACGTATTACCTCCATGACCATTGAGAGCAAGTACATCTTCTGTATAGAGCGGCTGTGTTATGATGCAGTTATTGATCATCATTGACATAATCACAAGAATCTTATGCAAAGGGAAATTGTCCGCAGCGAAGTGAGATTTCAGCCCCCAAACGTCTGTAATATTAATGCAATGTCTTACTTTTGTTGCAGTGAACACTGAAGAGACGGATCTACTACAACACTGTACAGGATGAGCATACGCTACAAGCAGCAAAATGATCTTGCAGTTGACAGTATGTTGTTCTGGTAATGTGCACAATTATTATTTATGGGCTACACACCACAGTGCTGGACATATTCTGTTAACTTCAACTCTACTCCTAACATGGAGATGTCTTCCTGGTGTTACTGATTCAGTACATCATATGCACAGTGTGGTTATGATATGATGGATTGATTTAATGAACCCACCAACCAATGATGACATCTGCATCATCTTCTGTAAAGTGCAGCTACAGCATGATATTATCAGCATTTGGTGCGGTATAATCAGAGGTATCTATGTGCTTTTGTGCCTGTTTTAAGTCCTCCAGCTTAACGCCCCTACACCTCCCACTACACAGGCATACTTACTTATGCATACACTGACATCTGGCATACCTACACACACCCCAGGGCCACTTCCTTCCCCTGATGTCAGGGAGAGGATGGGCATGCAGAGTGCAGTAAGTCTCCACGTTACTCTGGCCAACAGTCTTGGCCTACCTCCAGCATCTGTCACCCACAACATCTGTTCCCTCCTTGTAAAGTGCTGAACTATCTCACCTGGGTCAGTGCTATAGCTGATCACAGTGCCCGATCAGGATGTCACTGTGACAGGCAGCAGTGCAGATTAACCGGTCAATCAATGCAGTGCCGCAACATATGCACTAAATGAGATTTCCGTGCCCCCAGTCAGGTTACTCCCTGGGCAGTGACCCTGCTCACACCCTCCCCTAGTTCCACCTCTGATCACAATTATCTCTCTTGGAGAGTGTAGCAAATTGGAGTTGGGGGAATCTCACCTCTGCCATGCATGGTCACAATCTGGGCACAGGACCCAAATAGTGGGCAATGTGGCACTTCTTACAGTAGAGAATAAGTAACTTTATTCTTTACTTGTGTATTAAGGACCTTATTTGCATTAAATTCAGTCCACATGGGACCAAGACTTTCTGGCTTACTGAACAAAGTGGAATTGTTTCGTAGAGGGTGGAGAATTGTATTTTATCTGAAATTACCCCCTCTGCACAAAATACAAACAATTATACCCATACAAGTACCTTGTGGAAGTTGTTGCCCTCTATCTTCCTGTGGTCTCTCCCTGTTTCTCACCGTGCCTCCTCCCATTTCCTTGCACCTCTGCGTCTCCGCATATATCCCTATACTCAGAGCCGGCTCCGGTCAGTGACATGGGATGCCCAAATATGAGCATACCCATATATGGGCATCCATGCCACTGACCGGAGCCCGCTCTGTTGCGGATATGGAGAGAGACTGGGAGATTTACATCCCCTTATAATTCATATGGTGCATAGTACCGGCACGTATTGTTTTACCGGTACTGTGTACCTTCTTACTTTCACACTGGTACAGTATGTGCTGCAGTGGGACTGAGAGGGATATATTGGTAACACATAGTCATTGTTGGGGGAATTCAATCCATTTTGAAAATAGTAATGAAATGTTTTTTACTTTTCTTTTTTTTCAGTAATGAAGAATGAAACATTTCTGTTAAAATTGAATTGGAGGTGAACTGGATTCATCATCAACTCTGCACCAGTGTGAATTGATGTTCTTTAATGTTCTGATAAGGTACATGCAACATCTCTTCCTCAACCCCTGCACCACTCTCTGCCTCTTGCCTCTCTCTCTCCACCTCCCTGCTAAGCGTATTAACCCATCTAATGTAATCCACATTCCATGTCTCACTTTACTCTTCACTTCTCACGTGCCCTCTGGAATGACTGCTCTCTGACTAACAAGGTCTATTTGTACATGACCTCTTCTGCTCTCATCCACCACCTCTCATTCCCCTCACCCCTGTCCTACTCGATACCTCAGCTTAATTGAACTCTCTCCTCTGACATCTACCCTTATCTCTAACCTCTCCTCACTTTCTGCTTAAACTAACTATCTTGTTAACTTTTACAATGCTATCATCTCCTCCTCCCTCCTCCTCCTTCCTCCTCCCTCCTCCATTATATATATACCCCTTCTAGGCTCTGACACACTCATCCCTCTAAGGCCATGATTATCATGGGCACATGCTTGGTCGTCCACAGTGCGTGCGAGCGATGCAGAGCCGCCTCGGACCTCAGTGCAGGGATTGCTGCATACCCCCAGCATCTGTCACCCACAAACAATACACACACTAATACTCCCCACAATACACACTATAATACCTCCTCAATACTAATCTCCCCAATAATATTATAGCTCCAAACACAATATACACAACACCCTTACACAAGATACACAATCTAGTACTCTCCTCTGCACCTCTACACACCATATAATACTCCCACACACACAATATACACACTACCCTCCTACCCCCATAAAATACAACCAATAATACACACACACTTTGTGGATGTTGGGACCAGCTCCCGGCATGCACCAGTGAAAGAGAGAGGCCCGCAGAAGCTCGGAAGAACTCCCTCCATCCGTGCCTTCCTCCGTTTCACATCTTCTCCCTGTCTCTCTCCCTCCCTTTCCTTGCATCTCCCTGCGTCTTTACGTATACCCAGTCAGTGACGGCTCTGGTCACGTGATGCCTTAATATGGGCTTATCCATATATGTTCATCCACGTCACTAATGTGATGCCCGCACTGTTGCGGAGCTGGTACTTACGACGGGCACTTATTGTTTTATCAGTACTGCGTACCTGACTCTACCGGCCTACTTTCAACACTAGTACAATATGTGCTTCACTACGAGTGAGTGGGGAATATTGGCATCACACAGTCACTGTTGAATATGCCATTCAATCCATTTTGAAAATAGTAATGCAATGTGGTTTTGTTTTGTTTGCTTTTTGCAGTAATGAAGAATGGAAAAGTTATATTAAAATTAAATTGGAGGGGGACTAGATTCAGCATTTCATCATGAACTCTGCACTTGTGAGAATTTAACTTCTTGAATACCCTGACAGGTACACGCAACATTAAGACTATAATCTGCTGTGCAAGCTTTCGTGCTATACCTCCCCCTCAAGTTTTGATTTATACATTTGCTCCCTCAATTCATGTCCTCTAATATTTGAAAGCTCTCTCCTAGCATTTTCTCTTTACCACAGAACGTCATCCCAATGTAACCTCTCTCTTGTTCTTTCTGCTTGCTGTTTCCTCACTCCTCTGTTAAACTTTTCTAATTTCTCTAACTTCCACACTCCTGCTTTTATCCACATGTTCTCCTCTTTCCTTCCCCTACCTTTGCATGTGTCTACACACTGCACCATTTGTACAGACCTCTATTGCAGCTATTTCTGCACTGCTCAATGAAAAGCACTCTTTAATATCCTATTCTCTGTGCCCCCTCTCTCTGCGCCCCCTCTTTTGGCGCCTCCTCTCTCTGCGCCCCCTCTCTCTGCGCCTATCTGTCTCATTCTCTCTACGTCCCTCTCTCTACATAGAGCTATCTCTGTCTCTCTCTACACCTATCTCTGTGTGTCCTTCTATGTTTGCTGATGTGTGGGATATCTCTTATAATCTTGAACCTGCTCATATACACATCGGGCCTCCCTGCCTCTGCCTCCCTGCTAAGAGTGTTAACCTATCTAATGTAATCCACATTCCTTTCCTTACTTTTCTCTTCCCTTCTCCTATGCCATCTGGAATGTCCGTTCTCTGACTAACAAGGCTCTAGTTGTACATGACCTCTTCTGCTCTCATCATTCACAATCAGTCATTCCCCTCACCCCATCTTACCTGTCCCACTGATTTGCCTCTGCTTAATTAAACTCTCCTCTGACATCTACTCTAACCTCTCTGCTCTCTCTCTCTTTCCGCTTAAACTAACAATCTTATTAACTCTTACAATGCTATCCTCCTATCTATATGCCCCCTCTAGGCTCTGACACACTTGTCCCTCTAGCCCACACCCTTGGCTAAATTCCCAAACATGTTCATCACACTTCCACTCGCTGTTCTTAATGCCTATGAAGGAAATCACACAATTGATATTTGATTTTTCTACAGTAAAAATGTCTCCAGTCCTGTATAAAGCTGCTCTCTGTGGCCAAACCACACTACTTTTTTTTCACATTCATCAACACTCAAATTTAATTTACGCTGTCTTTTTTTCCCTGTATTTGACTCCCTCCACTAACCTTCTCCTCACACTTGCCATCCTTCCTTCACTTCTCCTCAAGCATTTGACTACTTCAGAGGCAAGGTGGATGCCACCCACAAGGAGATTCCTTCTGTCCCTTCCCCCTTCTCTCCTTCTACCTAATTCTCCTTCTGCATTTGACTCCTTTTCTTCTCTTACAGAGCTGGAAGCTAATCATCTTCTCTTCTCCCTCTACCACATGCCCTCTAGATCGTATCCCCTCACACCTTACTGCATCTCTTAGTCCCCACTCTCACCCACATCTTCAATTCCTCCCTATTCTCTGGCTCTTTACCCTCTTACTTTAAGCCTGTAGTGGTCACCCTTTTCTCAGAAACAACCTACACCCTATGTGCCTTACTAACTACCGCCCTGTATCCCTCCTGCTGTTTGTCTCCTAATTGCTAGAATGTCAACATTCTTAAATCACATTCCCTCCTGGATCCTTTACAACCTGCCTTTCGTACAGCTCGTTCTACAGACTGTGCTTAAAGCAAATTCCCAAGGTCACTTTTCCCTACTAATCCTACTTGATCTATCTGCTGCGTTTGATGCTCTAAATCACTCTCCTCCTTCATATACTAAACTCTCTCTTGGTATCCGTAACACAGTTCTATCCTGGTTTTCATCATAACTTTCCTGTCACACATTCTCCATCTCTGTTGCTAACATGTCTTCGTCTTCTATTGATCTGTCTGTGGGTATACATCAGGGCTCTGTTCTGAGATCTCTCTTTCTCTCTACATACTATCATTTGGTGACCTCATCAACTCTTTGTGACAATCCTATAAATAACAAATACAAATATCAGGTCATGGGAATAAGTGATTTGGACATAAAAGTAACATTTCGGAAGTGTGGACAACTAATACATCTTGTAGATTGCCTTTACAGTGTGATGTCATTGATTCAGTAGATTGTGTGCAGACCAGGACTGCAGTACAGTGTCACTCACATGGATGACTTGCGTGGTAGAAGCTCAAGAACAAGGATGTCAAACTCCAGTCCTCGAGGGCAGCAAACAGGCCAGGTTTTCAGGATATCCCTACTGAAAACCTGGCCTGTTTGGGACCCTCGAGGACTGGAGTTTGACATGCATGCTCTAGAAGGAGCACAGCTGTGGGTGGGAGGTGGATTTGCTTTGCATCAAATGGTTTGGAGCAAGGTTTATTGTATGTATTATCATAATAACAATGCAATGCTTAACTTTTATTTCAGGAGGGATGACTGCAGAACAGAAGTGAATATTGAAGCCATGTGTTCCTTTTCTTGCAAAAGAGAAAATTTGAAGGACAGTTGAAGAGAAGGAAAATTACTACACAGAGACAGATAAGCAATGTGTATATTTCTCATTTACCATTTAGTATTTGTCGTTTTATTGACTCCACACAATCCGGCTGCTACGGGTTTCACATTGAATATTTTCATCTCTACTCTACCCCTTCCTGTGATCTGAACCATGCAAGTTTTCGTTGATTCAATACATCATGAGTAGAGGGTGGCTACAGTATGAAGTAAAGACCCAAGGACCACATCTACTACCATTCATAACAAGAACATGTGCAGTAGCGCACAGCTGCAGTTCTATGTGATTGTTATGAAAGGTTAAGGTGGTTCAATTCTATGAATCTGGAGTGGGATGGATCCTGTTTGCATCATATGGTTTCATCTAGGCCAGTAGATTATATAACTCTCAGTACAGGTTACACATGGCATCAGTATTAGTGATTTAAAGAGGAGGAAAGCTTCAATGTGGAGAACAAAGCCAAGTAATGTTGAAGTTACTCCTTTTACCATTTACTTGGTCAGTCTGTACTGTCTACTCTCCACACAGCTGCTAAGGATCTTCCATTTTAAATACTTTCACCTCCTATTCTGCACTGCTTTGCTGCCCATTATTCAGAGATGCGTTCCAGTCATGTTTAGCACTCTGAATCTCTCTGCAGTCATTGGTTCAGCACATCATGGGTAGAGCATGGCTACAGATACAGCAAGCTATTATTATTTTACCGGCTGATCATCCATAATATTGCATTAAAACATAGAATATCACTTAATTTCCAAAAGATTCAGTGATGCTGATAATGCACAATCTCACAACATTTCCCATCATAATGCCATAATGCACCAGTGGGAGAAATAATCCTTGCTATATCTGTACATTGTGTGACGTATTACCTCCATGACCATTGAGAGCAAGTACATCTTCTGTATAGAGCGGCTGTGTTATGATGCAGTTATTGATCATCATTGACATAATCACAAGAATCTTATGCAAAGGGAAATTGTCCGCAGCGAAGTGAGATTTCAGCCCCCAAACGTCTGTAATATTAATGCAATGTCTTACTTTTGTTGCAGTGAACACTGAAGAGACGGATCTACTACAACACTGTACAGGATGAGCATACGCTACAAGCAGCAAAATGATCTTGCAGTTGACAGTATGTTGTTCTGGTAATGTGCACAATTATTATTTATGGGCTACACACCACAGTGCTGGACATATTCTGTTAACTTCAACTCTACTCCTAACATGGAGATGTCTTCCTGGTGTTACTGATTCAGTACATCATATGCACAGTGTGGTTATGATATGATGGATTGATTTAATGAACCCACCAACCAATGATGACATCTGCATCATCTTCTGTAAAGTGCAGCTACAGCATGATATTATCAGCATTTGGTGCGGTATAATCAGAGGTATCTATGTGCTTTTGTGCCTGTTTTAAGTCCTCCAGCTTAACGCCCCTACACCTCCCACTACACAGGCATACTTGCTTATGCATACACTGACATCTGGCATACCTACACACACCCCAGGGCCACTTCCTTCCCCTGATGTCAGGGAGAGGATGGGCATGCAGAGTGCAGTAAGTCTCCACGTTACTCTGGCCAACAGTCTTGGCCTACCTCCAGCATCTGTCACCCACAACATCTGTTCCCTCCTTGTAAAGTGCTGAACTATCTCACCTGGGTCAGTGCTATAGCTGATCACAGTGCCCGATCAGGATGTCACTGTGACAGGCAGCAGTGCAGATTGACCGGTCAATCAATGCAGTGCCGCAACATATGCACTAAATGAGATTTCCGTGCCCCCAGTCAGGTTACTCCCTGGGCAGTGACCCTGCTCACACCCTCCCCTAGTTCCACCTCTGATCACAATTATCTCTCTTGGAGAGTGTAGCAAATTGGAGTTGGGGGAATCTCACCTCTGCCATGCATGGTCACAATCTGGGCACAGGACCCAAATAGTGGGCAATGTGGCACTTCTTACAGTAGAGAATAAGTAACTTTATTCTTTACTTGTGTATTAAGGACCTTATTTGCATTAAATTCAGTCCACATGGGACCAAGACTTTCTGGCTTACTGAACAAAGTGGAATTGTTTCGTAGAGGGTGGAGAATTGTATTTTATCTGAAATTACCCCCTCTGCACAAAATACAAACAATTATACCCATACAAGTACCTTGTGGAAGTTGTTGCCCTCTATCTTCCTGTGGTCTCTCCCTGTTTCTCACCGTGCCTCCTCCCATTTCCTTGCACCTCTGCGTCTCCGCATATATCCCTATACTCAGAGCCGGCTCCGGTCAGTGACATGGGATGCCCAAATATGAGCATACCCATATATGGGCATCCATGCCACTGACCGGAGCCCGCTCTGTTGCGGATATGGAGAGAGACTGGGAGATTTACATCCCCTTATAATTCATATGGTGCATAGTACCGGCACGTATTGTTTTACCGGTACTGTGTACCTTCCTACTTTCACACTGGTACAGTATATGCTGCAGTGGGACTGAGAGGGATATATTGGTAACACATAGTCATTGTTGGGGGAATTCAATCCATTTTGAAAATAGTAATGAAATGTTTTTTACTTTTCTTTTTTTTCAGTAATGAAGAATGAAACATTTCTGTTAAAATTGAATTGGAGGTGAACTGGATTCATCATCAACTCTGCACCAGTGTGAATTGATGTTCTTTAATGTTCTGATAAGGTACATGCAACATCTCTTCCTCAACCCCTGCACCACTCTCTGCCTCTTGCCTCTCTCTCTCCACCTCCCTGCTAAGCGTATTAACCCATCTAATGTAATCCACATTCCATGTCTCACTTTACTCTTCACTTCTCACGTGCCCTCTGGAATGACTGCTCTCTGACTAACAAGGTCTATTTGTACATGACCTCTTCTGCTCTCATCATCCACCACCTCTCATTCCCCTCACCCCTGTCCTACTCGATACCTCAGCTTAATTGAACTCTCTCCTCTGACATCTACCCTTATCTCTAACCTCTCCTCACTTTCTGCTTAAACTAACTATCTTGTTAACTTTTACAATGCTATCATATCCTCCTCCCTCCTCCTCCTTCCTCCTCCCTCCTCCATTATATATATACCCCTTCTAGGCTCTGACACACTCATCCCTCTAAGGCCATGATTATCATGGGCTCATGCTTGGTCGTCCACAGTGCGTGCGAGCGATGCAGAGCCGCCTCGGACCTCAGTGCAGGGATTGCTGCATACCCCCAGCATCTGTCACCCACAAACAATACACACACTAATACTCCCCACAATACACACTATAATACCTCCTCAATACTAATCTCCCCAATAATATTATAGCTCCAAACACAATATACACAACACCCTTACACAAGATACACAATCTAGTACTCTCCTCTGCACCTCTACACACAATATAATACTCCCACACACACAATATACACACTACCCTCCTACCCCCATAAAATACAACCAATAATACACACACACTTTGTGGATGTTGGGACCAGCTCCCGGCATGCACCAGTGAAAGAGAGAGGCCCGCAGAAGCTCGGAAGAACTCCCTCCATCCGTGCCTTCCTCCGTTTCACATCTTCTCCCTGTCTCTCTCCCTCCCTTTCCTTGCATCTCCCTGCGTCTTTACGTATACCCAGTCAGTGACGGCTCTGGTCACGTGATGCCTTAATATGGGCTTATCCATATATGTTCATCCACGTCACTAATGTGATGCCCGCACTGTTGCGGAGCTGGTACTTACGACGGGCACTTATTGTTTTATCAGTACTGCGTACCTGACTCTACCGGCCTACTTTCAACACTAGTACAATATGTGCTTCACTACGAGTGAGTGGGGAATATTGGCATCACACAGTCACTGTTGAATATGCCATTCAATCCATTTTGAAAATAGTAATGCAATGTGGTTTTGTTTTGTTTGCTTTTTGCAGTAATGAAGAATGGAAAAGTTATATTAAAATTAAATTGGAGGGGGACTAGATTCAGCATTTCATCATGAACTCTGCACTTGTGAGAATTTAACTTCTTGAATACCCTGACAGGTACACGCAACATTAAGACTATAATCTGCTGTGCAAGCTTTCGTGCTATACCTCCCCCTCAGGTTTTGATTTATACATTTGCTCCCTCAATTCATGTCCTCTAATATTTGAAAGCTCTCTCCTAGCATTTTCTCTTTACCACAGAACGTCATCCCAATGTAACCTCTCTCTTGTTCTTTCTGCTTGCTGTTTCCTCACTCCTCTGTTAAACTTTTCTAATTTCTCTAACTTCCACACTCCTGCTTTTATCCACATGTTCTCCTCTTTCCTTCCCCTACCTTTGCATGTGTCTACACACTGCACCATTTGTACAGACCTCTATTGCAGCTATTTCTGCACTGCTCAATGAAAAGCACTCTTTAATATCCTATTCTCTGTGCCCCCTCTCTCTGCGCCCCCTCTTTTGGCGCCTCCTCTCTCTGCGCCCCCTCTCTCTGCGCCTATCTGTCTCATTCTCTCTACGTCCCTCTCTCTCTACATAGAGCTATCTCTGTCTCTCTCTACACCTATCTCTGTGTCTCCTTCTATGTTTGCTGATGTGTGGGATATCTCTTATAATCTTGAACCTGCTCATATACACATCGGGCCTCCCTGCCTCTGCCTCCCTGCTAAGAGTGTTAACCTATCTAATGTAATCCACATTCCTTTCCTTACTTTTCTCTTCCCTTCTCCTATGCCATCTGGAATGTCCGTTCTCTGACTAACAAGGCTCTAGTTGTACATGACCTCTTCTGCTCTCATCATTCACAATCAGTCATTCCCCTCACCCCATCTTACCTGTCCCACTGATTTGCCTCTGCTTAATTAAACTCTCCTCTGACATCTACTCTAACCTCTCTGCTCTCTCTCTCTTTCCGCTTAAACTAACAATCTTATTAACTCTTACAATGCTATCCTCCTATCTATATGCCCCCTCTAGGCTCTGACACACTTGTCCCTCTAGCCCACACCCTTGGCTAAATTCCCAAACATGTTCATCACACTTCCACTCGCTGTTCTTAATGCCTATGAAGGAAATCACACAATTGATATTTGATTTTTCTACAGTAAAAATGTCTCCAGTCCTGTATAAAGCTGCTCTCTGGGGCCAAACCACACTACTTTTTTTTCACATTCATCAACACTCAAATTTAATTTACGCTGTCTTTTTTTCCCTGTATTTGACTCCCTCCACTAACCTTCTCCTCACACTTGCCATCCTTCCTTCACTTCTCCTCAAGCATTTGACTACTTCAGAGGCAAGGTGGATGCCACCCACAAGGAGATTCCTTCTGTCCCTTCCCCCTTCTCTCCTTCTACCTAATTCTCCTTCTGCATTTGACTCCTTTTCTTCTCTTACAGAGCTGGAAGCTAATCATCTTCTCTTCTCCCTCTACCACATGCCCTCTAGATCGTATCCCCTCACACCTTACTGCATCTCTTAGTCCCCACTCTCACCCACATCTTCAATTCCTCCCTATTCTCTGGCTCTTTACCCTCTTACTTTAAGCCTGTAGTGGTCACCCTTTTCTCAGAAACAACCTACACCCTATGTGCCTTACTAACTACCGCCCTGTATCCCTCCTGCTGTTTGTCTCCTAATTGCTAGAATGTCAACATTCTTAAATCACATTCCCTCCTGGATCCTTTACAACCTGCCTTTCATACAGCTCGTTCTACAGACTGTGCTTAAAGCAAATTCCCAAGGTCACTTTTCCCTACTAATCCTACTTGATCTATCTGCTGCGTTTGATGCTCTCAATCACTCTCCTCCTTCATATTCTAAACTCTCTCTTGGTATCCGTAACACAGTTCTATCCTGGTTTTCATCATAACTTTCCTGTCACACATTCTCCATCTCTGTTGCTAACATGTCTTCGTCTTCTATTGATCTGTCTGTGGGTATACATCAGGGCTCTGTTCTGAGATCTCTCTTTCTCTCTACATACTATCATTTGGTGACCTCATCAACTCTTTGTGACAATCCTATAAATAACAAATACAAATATCAGGTCATGGGAATAAGTGATTTGGACATAAAAGTAACATTTCGGAAGTGTGGACAACTAATACATCTTGTAGATTGCCTTTACAGTGTGATGTCATTGATTCAGTAGATTGTGTGCAGACCAGGACTGCAGTACAGTGTCACTCACATGGATGACTTGCGTGGTAGAAGCTCAAGAACAAGGATGTCAAACTCCAGTCCTCGAGGGCAGCAAACAGGCCAGGTTTTCAGGATATCCCTACTGAAAACCTGGCCTGTTTGGGACCTCGAGGACTGGAGTTTGACATGCATGCTCTAGAAGGAGCACAGCTGTGGGTGGGAGGTGGATTTGCTTTGCATCAAATGGTTTGGAGCAAGGTTTATTGTATGTATTATCATAATAACAATGCAATGCTTAACTTTTATTTCAGGAGGGATGACTGCAGAACAGAAGTGAATATTGAAGCCATGTGTTCCTTTTCTTGCAAAAGAGAAAATTTGAAGGACAGTTGAAGAGAAGGAAAATTACTACACAGAGACAGATAAGCAATGTGTATATTTCTCATTTACCATTTAGTATTTGTCGTTTTATTGACTCCACACAATCCGGCTGCTACGGGTTTCACATTGAATATTTTCATCTCTACTCTACCCCTTCCTGTGATCTGAACCATGCAAGTTTTCGTTGATTCAATACATCATGAGTAGAGGGTGGCTACAGTATGAAGTAAAGACCCAAGGACCACATCTACTACCATTCATAACAAGAACATGTGCAGTAGCGCACAGCTGCAGTTCTATGTGATTGTTATGAAAGGTTGAGGTGGTTCAATTCTATGAATCTGGAGTGGGATGGATCCTGTTTGCATCATATGGTTTCATCTAGGCCAGTAGATTATATAACTCTCAGTACAGGTTACACATGGCATCAGTATTAGTGATTTAAAGAGGAGGAAAGCTTCAATGTGGAGAACAAAGCCAAGTAATGTTGAAGTTACTCCTTTTACCATTTACTTGGTCAGTCTGTACTGTCTACTCCCCACACAGCTGCTAAGGATCTTCCATTTTAAATACTTTCACCTCCTATTCTGCACTGCTTTGCTGCCCATTATTCAGAGATGCGTTCCAGTCATGTTTACCACTCTGAATCTCTCTGCAGTCATTGGTTCAGCACATCATGGGTAGAGCATGGCTACAGATACAGCAAGCTATTATTATTTTACCGGCTGATCATCCATAATATTGCATTAAAACATAGAATATCACTTAATTTCCAAAAGATTCAGTGATGCTGATAATGCAGAATCTCACAACATTTCCCATCATAATGCCATAATGCACCAGTGGGAGAAATAATCCTTGCTATATCTGTACATTGTGTGACGTATTACCTCCATGACCATTGAGAGCAAGTACATCTTCTGTATAGAGCGGCTGTGTTATGATGCAGTTATTGATCATCATTGACATAATCACAAGAATCTTATGCAAAGGGAAATTGTCCGCAGCGAAGTGAGATTTCAGCCCCCAAACGTCTGTAATATTAATGCAATGTCTTACTTTTGTTGCAGTGAACACTGAAGAGACGGATCTACTACAACACTGTACAGGATGAGCATACGCTACAAGCAGCAAAATGATCTTGCAGTTGACAGTATGTTGTTCTGGTAATGTGCACAATTATTATTTATGGGCTACACACCACAGTGCTGGACATATTCTGTTAACTTCAACTCTACTCCTAACATGGAGATGTCTTCCTGGTGTTACTGATTCAGTACATCATATGCACAGTGTGGTTATGATATGATGGATTGATTTAATGAACCCACCAACCAATGATGACATCTGCATCATCTTCTGTAAAGTGCAGCTACAGCATGATATTATCAGCATTTGGTGCGGTATAATCAGAGGTATCTATGTGCTTTTGTGCCTGTTTTAAGTCCTCCAGCTTAACGCCCCTACACCTCCCACTACACAGGCATACTTACTTATGCATACACTGACATCTGGCATACCTACACACACCCCAGGGCCACTTCCTTCCCCTGATGTCAGGGAGAGGATGGGCATGCAGAGTGCAGTAAGTCTCCACGTTACTCTGGCCAACAGTCTTGGCCTACCTCCAGCATCTGTCACCCACAACATCTGTTCCCTCCTTGTAAAGTGCTGAACTATCTCACCTGGGTCAGTGCTATAGCTGATCACAGTGCCCGATCAGGATGTCACTGTGACAGGCAGCAGTGCAGATTGACCGGTCAATCAATGCAGTGCCGCAACATATGCACTAAATGAGATTTCCGTGCCCCCAGTCAGGTTACTCCCTGGGCAGTGACCCTGCTCACACCCTCCCCTAGTTCCACCTCTGATCACAATTATCTCTCTTGGAGAGTGTAGCAAATTGGAGTTGGGGGAATCTCACCTCTGCCATGCATGGTCACAATCTGGGCACAGGACCCAAATAGTGGGCAATGTGGCACTTCTTACAGTAGAGAATAAGTAACTTTATTCTTTACTTGTGTATTAAGGACCTTATTTGCATTAAATTCAGTCCACATGGGACCAAGACTTTCTGGCTTACTGAACAAAGTGGAATTGTTTCGTAGAGGGTGGAGAATTGTATTTTATCTGAAATTACCCCCTCTGCACAAAATACAAACAATTATACCCATACAAGTACCTTGTGGAAGTTGTTGCCCTCTATCTTCCTGTGGTCTCTCCCTGTTTCTCACCGTGCCTCCTCCCATTTCCTTGCACCTCTGCGTCTCCGCATATATCCCTATACTCAGAGCCGGCTCCGGTCAGTGACATGGGATGCCCAAATATGAGCATACCCATATATGGGCATCCATGCCACTGACCGGAGCCCGCTCTGTTGCGGATATGGAGAGAGACTGGGAGATTTACATCCCCTTATAATTCATATGGTGCATAGTACCGGCACGTATTGTTTTACCGGTACTGTGTACCTTCCTACTTTCACACTGGTACAGTATATGCTGCAGTGGGACTGAGAGGGATATATTGGTAACACATAGTCATTGTTGGGGGAATTCAATCCATTTTGAAAATAGTAATGAAATGTTTTTTACTTTTCTTTTTTTTCAGTAATGAAGAATGAAACATTTCTGTTAAAATTGAATTGGAGGTGAACTGGATTCATCATCAACTCTGCACCAGTGTGAATTGATGTTCTTTAATGTTCTGATAAGGTACATGCAACATCTCTTCCTCAACCCCTGCACCACTCTCTGCCTCTTGCCTCTCTCTCTCCACCTCCCTGCTAAGCGTATTAACCCATCTAATGTAATCCACATTCCATGTCTCACTTTACTCTTCACTTCTCACGTGCCCTCTGGAATGACTGCTCTCTGACTAACAAGGTCTATTTGTACATGACCTCTTCTGCTCTCATCATCCACCACCTCTCATTCCCCTCACCCCTGTCCTACTCGATACCTCAGCTTAATTGAACTCTCTCCTCTGACATCTACCCTTATCTCTAACCTCTCCTCACTTTCTGCTTAAACTAACTATCTTGTTAACTTTTACAATGCTATCATCTCCTCCTCCCTCCTCCTCCTTCCTCCTCCCTCCTCCATTATATATATACCCCTTCTAGGCTCTGACACACTCATCCCTCTAAGGCCATGATTATCATGGGCTCATGCTTGGTCGTCCACAGTGCGTGCGAGCGATGCAGAGCCGCCTCGGACCTCAGTGCAGGGATTGCTGCATACCCCCAGCATCTGTCACCCACAAACAATACACACACTAATACTCCCCACAATACACACTATAATACCTCCTCAATACTAATCTCCCCAATAATATTATAGCTCCAAACACAATATACACAACACCCTTACACAAGATACACAATCTAGTACTCTCCTCTGCACCTCTACACACAATATAATACTCCCACACACACAATATACACACTACCCTCCTACCCCCATAAAATACAACCAATAATACACACACACTTTGTGGATGTTGGGACCAGCTCCCGGCATGCACCAGTGAAAGAGAGAGGCCCGCAGAAGCTCGGAAGAACTCCCTCCATCCGTGCCTTCCTCCGTTTCACATCTTCTCCCTGTCTCTCTCCCTCCCTTTCCTTGCATCTCCCTGCGTCTTTACGTATACCCAGTCAGTGACGGCTCTGGTCACGTGATGCCTTAATATGGGCTTATCCATATATGTTCATCCACGTCACTAATGTGATGCCCGCACTGTTGCGGAGCTGGTACTTACGACGGGCACTTATTGTTTTATCAGTACTGCGTACCTGACTCTACCGGCCTACTTTCAACACTAGTACAATATGTGCTTCACTACGAGTGAGTGAGGAATATTGGCATCACACAGTCACTGTTGAATATGCCATTCAATCCATTTTGAAAATAGTAATGCAATGTGGTTTTGTTTTGTTTGCTTTTTGCAGTAATGAAGAATGGAAAAGTTATATTAAAATTAAATTGGAGGGGGACTAGATTCAGCATTTCATCATGAACTCTGCACTTGTGAGAATTTAACTTCTTGAATACCCTGACAGGTACACGCAACATTAAGACTATAATCTGCTGTGCAAGCTTTCGTGCTATACCTCCCCCTCAGGTTTTGATTTATACATTTGCTCCCTCAATTCATGTCCTCTAATATTTGAAAGCTCTCTCCTAGCATTTTCTCTTTACCACAGAACGTCATCCCAATGTAACCTCTCTCTTGTTCTTTCTGCTTGCTGTTTCCTCACTCCTCTGTTAAACTTTTCTAATTTCTCTAACTTCCACACTCCTGCTTTTATCCACATGTTCTCCTCTTTCCTTCCCCTACCTTTGCATGTGTCTACACACTGCACCATTTGTACAGACCTCTATTGCAGCTATTTCTGCACTGCTCAATGAAAAGCACTCTTTAATATCCTATTCTCTGTGCCCCCTCTCTCTGCGCCCCCTCTCTCTCTGCGCCCCCTCTCTCTCTGCGCCCCCTCTCTCTCTGCGCCCCCTCTTTTGGCGCCTCCTCTCTCTGCGCCCCCTCTCTCTGCGCCAATCTGTCTCATTCTCTCTACGTCCCTCTCTCTCTACATAGAGCTATCTCTGTCTCTCTCTACACCTATCTCTGTGTCTCCTTCTATGTTTGCTGATGTGTGGGATATCTCTTATAATCTTGAACCTGCTCATATACACATCGGGCCTCCCTGCCTCTGCCTCCCTGCTAAGAGTGTTAACCTATCTAATGTAATCCACATTCCTTTCCTTACTTTTCTCTTCCCTTCTCCTATGCCATCTGGAATGTCCGTTCTCTGACTAACAAGGCTCTAGTTGTACATGACCTCTTCTGCTCTCATCATTCACAATCAGTCATTCCCCTCACCCCATCTTACCTGTCCCACTGATTTGCCTCTGCTTAATTAAACTCTCCTCTGACATCTACTCTAACCTCTCTGCTCTCTCTCTCTTTCCGCTTAAACTAACAATCTTATTAACTCTTACAATGCTATCCTCCTATCTATATGCCCCCTCTAGGCTCTGACACACTTGTCCCTCTAGCCCACACCCTTGGCTAAATTCCCAAACATGTTCATCACACTTCCACTCGCTGTTCTTAATGCCTATGAAGGAAATCACACAATTGATATTTGATTTTTCTACAGTAAAAATGTCTCCAGTCCTGTATAAAGCTGCTCTCTGGGGCCAAACCACACTACTTTTTTTTTCACATTCATCAACACTCAAATTTAATTTACGCTGTCTTTTTTTCCCTGTATTTGACTCCCTCCACTAACCTTCTCCTCACACTTGCCATCCTTCCTTCACTTCTCCTCAAGCATTTGACTACTTCAGAGGCAAGGTGGATGCCACCCACAAGGAGATTCCTTCTGTCCCTTCCCCCTTCTCTCCTTCTACCTAATTCTCCTTCTGCATTTGACTCCTTTTCTTCTCTTACAGAGCTGGAAGCTAATCATCTTCTCTTCTCCCTCTACCACATGCCCTCTAGATCGTATCCCCTCACACCTTACTGCATCTCTTAGTCCCCACTCTCACCCACATCTTCAATTCCTCCCTATTCTCTGGCTCTTTACCCTCTTACTTTAAGCCTGTAGTGGTCACCCTTTTCTCAGAAACAACCTACACCCTATGTGCCTTACTAACTACCGCCCTGTATCCCTCCTGCTGTTTGTCTCCTAATTGCTAGAATGTCAACATTCTTAAATCACATTCCCTCCTGGATCCTTTACAACCTGCCTTTCGTACAGCTCGTTCTACAGACTGTGCTTAAAGCAAATTCCCAAGGTCACTTTTCCCTACTAATCCTACTTGATCTATCTGCTGCGTTTGATGCTCTCAATCACTCTCCTCCTTCATATTCTAAACTCTCTCTTGGTATCCGTAACACAGTTCTATCCTGGTTTTCATCATAACTTTCCTGTCACACATTCTCCATCTCTGTTGCTAACATGTCTTCGTCTTCTATTGATCTGTCTGTGGGTATACATCAGGGCTCTGTTCTGAGATCTCTCTTTCTCTCTACATACTATCATTTGGTGACCTCATCAACTCTTTGTGACAATCCTATAAATAACAAATACAAATATCAGGTCATGGGAATAAGTGATTTGGACATAAAAGTAACATTTCGGAAGTGTGGACAACTAATACATCTTGTAGATTGCCTTTACAGTGTGATGTCATTGATTCAGTAGATTGTGTGCAGACCAGGACTGCAGTACAGTGTCACTCACATGGATGACTTGCGTGGTAGAAGCTCAAGAACAAGGATGTCAAACTCCAGTCGTCGAGGGCAGCAAACAGGCCAGGTTTTCAGGATATCCCTACTGAAAACCTGGCCTGTTTGGGACCCTCGAGGACTGGAGTTTGACATGCATGCTCTAGAAGGAGCACAGCTGTGGGTGGGAGGTGGATTTGCTTTGCATCAAATGGTTTGGAGCAAGGTTTATTGTATGTATTATCATAATAACAATGCAATGCTTAACTTTTATTTCAGGAGGGATGACTGCAGAACAGAAGTGAATATTGAAGCCATGTGTTCCTTTTCTTGCAAAAGAGAAAATTTGAAGGACAGTTGAAGAGAAGGAAAATTACTACACAGAGACAGATAAGCAATGTGTATATTTCTCATTTACCATTTAGTATTTGTCGTTTTATTGACTCCACACAATCCGGCTGCTACGGGTTTCACATTGAATATTTTCATCTCTACTCTACCCCTTCCTGTGATCTGAACCATGCAAGTTTTCGTTGATTCAATACATCATGAGTAGAGGGTGGCTACAGTATGAAGTAAAGACCCAAGGACCACATCTACTACCATTCATAACAAGAACATGTGCAGTAGCGCACAGCTGCAGTTCTATGTGATTGTTATGAAAGGTTGAGGTGGTTCAATTCTATGAATCTGGAGTGGGATGGATCCTGTTTGCATCATATGGTTTCATCTAGGCCAGTAGATTATATAACTCTCAGTACAGGTTACACATGGCATCAGTATTAGTGATTTAAAGAGGAGGAAAGCTTCAATGTGGAGAACAAAGCCAAGTAATGTTGAAGTTACTCCTTTTACCATTTACTTGGTCAGTCTGTACTGTCTACTCCCCACACAGCTGCTAAGGATCTTCCATTTTAAATACTTTCACCTCCTATTCTGCACTGCTTTGCTGCCCATTATTCAGAGATGCGTTCCAGTCATGTTTAGCACTCTGAATCTCTCTGCAGTCATTGGTTCAGCACATCATGGGTAGAGCATGGCTACAGATACAGCAAGCTATTATTATTTTACCGGCTGATCATCCATAATATTGCATTAAAACATAGAATATCACTTAATTTCCAAAAGATTCAGTGATGCTGATAATGCACAATCTCACAACATTTCCCATCATAATGCCATAATGCACCAGTGGGAGAAATAATCCTTGCTATATCTGTACATTGTGTGACGTATTACCTCCATGACCATTGAGAGCAAGTACATCTTCTGTATAGAGCGGCTGTGTTATGATGCAGTTATTGATCATCATTGACATAATCACAAGAATCTTATGCAAAGGGAAATTGTCCGCAGCGAAGTGAGATTTCAGCCCCCAAACGTCTGTAATATTAATGCAATGTCTTACTTTTGTTGCAGTGAACACTGAAGAGACGGATCTACTACAACACTGTACAGGATGAGCATACGCTACAAGCAGCAAAATGATCTTGCAGTTGACAGTATGTTGTTCTGGTAATGTGCACAATTATTATTTATGGGCTACACACCACAGTGCTGGACATATTCTGTTAACTTCAACTCTACTCCTAACATGGAGATGTCTTCCTGGTGTTACTGATTCAGTACATCATATGCACAGTGTGGTTATGATATGATGGATTGATTTAATGAACCCACCAACCAATGATGACATCTGCATCATCTTCTGTAAAGTGCAGCTACAGCATGATATTATCAGCATTTGGTGCGGTATAATCAGAGGTATCTATGTGCTTTTGTGCCTGTTTTAAGTCCTCCAGCTTAACGCCCCTACACCTCCCACTACACAGGCATACTTACTTATGCATACACTGACATCTGGCATACCTACACACACCCCAGGGCCACTTCCTTCCCCTGATGTCAGGGAGAGGATGGGCATGCAGAGTGCAGTAAGTCTCCACGTTACTCTGGCCAACAGTCTTGGCCTACCTCCAGCATCTGTCACCCACAACATCTGTTCCCTCCTTGTAAAGTGCTGAACTATCTCACCTGGGTCAGTGCTATAGCTGATCACAGTGCCCGATCAGGATGTCACTGTGACAGGCAGCAGTGCAGATTGACTGGTCAATCAATGCAGTGCCGCAACATATGCACTAAATGAGATTTCCGTGCCCCCAGTCAGGTTACTCCCTGGGCAGTGACCCTGCTCACACCCTCCCCTAGTTCCACCTCTGATCACAATTATCTCTCTTGGAGAGTGTAGCAAATTGGAGTTGGGGGAATCTCACCTCTGCCATGCATGGTCACAATCTGGGCACAGGACCCAAATAGTGGGCAATGTGGCACTTCTTACAGTAGAGAATAAGTAACTTTATTCTTTACTTGTGTATTAAGGACCTTATTTGCATTAAATTCAGTCCACATGGGACCAAGACTTTCTGGCTTACTGAACAAAGTGGAATTGTTTCGTAGAGGGTGGAGAATTGTATTTTATGTGAAATTACCCCCTCTGCACAAAATACAAACAATTATACCCATACAAGTACCTTGTGGAAGTTGTTGCCCTCTATCTTCCTGTGGTCTCTCCCTGTTTCTCACCGTGCCTCCTCCCATTTCCTTGCACCTCTGCGTCTCCGCATATATCCCTATACTCAGAGCCGGCTCCGGTCAGTGACATGGGATGCCCAAATATGAGCATACCCATATATGGGCATCCATGCCACTGACCGGAGCCCGCTCTGTTGCGGATATGGAGAGAGACTGGGAGATTTACATCCCCTTATAATTCATATGGTGCATAGTACCGGCACGTATTGTTTTACCGGTACTGTGTACCTTCCTACTTTCACACTGGTACAGTATATGCTGCAGTGGGACTGAGAGGGATATATTGGTAACACATAGTCATTGTTGGGGGAATTCAATCCATTTTGAAAATAGTAATGAAATGTTTTTTACTTTTCTTTTTTTTCAGTAATGAAGAATGAAACATTTCTGTTAAAATTGAATTGGAGGTGAACTGGATTCATCATCAACTCTGCACCAGTGTGAATTGATGTTCTTTAATGTTCTGATAAGGTACATGCAACATCTCTTCCTCAACCCCTGCACCACTCTCTGCCTCTTGCCTCTCTCTCTCCACCTCCCTGCTAAGCGTATTAACCCATCTAATGTAATCCACATTCCATGTCTCACTTTACTCTTCACTTCTCACGTGCCCTCTGGAATGACTGCTCTCTGACTAACAAGGTCTATTTGTACATGACCTCTTCTGCTCTCATCATCCACCACCTCTCATTCCCCTCACCCCTGTCCTACTCGATACCTCAGCTTAATTGAACTCTCTCCTCTGACATCTACCCTTATCTCTAACCTCTCCTCACTTTCTGCTTAAACTAACTATCTTGTTAACTTTTACAATGCTATCATCTCCTCCTCCCTCCTCCTCCTTCCTCCTCCCTCCTCCATTATATATATACCCCTTCTAGGCTCTGACACACTCATCCCTCTAAGGCCATGATTATCATGGGCACATGCTTGGTCGTCCACAGTGCGTGCGAGCGATGCAGAGCCGCCTCGGACCTCAGTGCAGGGATTGCTGCATACCCCCAGCATCTGTCACCCACAAACAATACACACACTAATACTCCCCACAATACACACTATAATACCTCCTCAATACTAATCTCCCCAATAATATTATAGCTCCAAACACAATATACACAACACCCTTACACAAGATACACAATCTAGTACTCTCCTCTGCACCTCTACACACAATATAATACTCCCACACACACAATATACACACTACCCTCCTACCCCCATAAAATACAACCAATAATACACACACACTTTGTGGATGTTGGGACCAGCTCCCGGCATGCACCAGTGAAAGAGAGAGGCCCGCAGAAGCTCGGAAGAACTCCCTCCATCCGTGCCTTCCTCCGTTTCACATCTTCTCCCTGTCTCTCTCCCTCCCTTTCCTTGCATCTCCCTGCGTCTTTACGTATACCCAGTCAGTGACGGCTCTGGTCACGTGATGCCTTAATATGGGCTTATCCATATATGTTCATCCACGTCACTAATGTGATGCCCGCACTGTTGCGGAGCTGGTACTTACGACGGGCACTTATTGTTTTATCAGTACTGCGTACCTGACTCTACCGGCCTACTTTCAACACTAGTACAATATGTGCTTCACTACGAGTGAGTGGGGAATATTGGCATCACACAGTCACTGTTGAATATGCCATTCAATCCATTTTGAAAATAGTAATGCAATGTGGTTTTGTTTTGTTTGCTTTTTGCAGTAATGAAGAATGGAAAAGTTATATTAAAATTAAATTGGAGGGGGACTAGATTCAGCATTTCATCATGAACTCTGCACTTGTGAGAATTTAACTTCTTGAATACCCTGACAGGTACACGCAACATTAAGACTATAATCTGCTGTGCAAGCTTTCGTGCTATACCTCCCCCTCAGGTTTTGATTTATACATTTGCTCCCTCAATTCATGTCCTCTAATATTTGAAAGCTCTCTCCTAGCATTTTCTCTTTACCACAGAACGTCATCCCAATGTAACCTCTCTCTTGTTCTTTCTGCTTGCTGTTTCCTCACTCCTCTGTTAAACTTTTCTAATTTCTCTAACTTCCACACCTGCTTTTATCCACATGTTCTCCTCTTTCCTTCCCCTACCTTTGCATGTGTCTACACACTGCACCATTTGTACAGACCTCTATTGCAGCTATTTCTGCACTGCTCAATGAAAAGCACTCTTTAATATCCTATTCTCTGTGCCCCCTCTCTCTGCGCCCCCTCTTTTGGCGCCTCCTCTCTCTGCGCCCCCTCTCTCTGCGCCTATCTGTCTCATTCTCTCTACGTCCCTCTCTCTCTACATAGAGCTATCTCTGTCTCTCTCTACACCTATCTCTGTGTCTCCTTCTATGTTTGCTGATGTGTGGGATATCTCTTATAATCTTGAACCTGCTCATATACACATCGGGCCTCCCTGCCTCTGCCTCCCTGCTAAGAGTGTTAACCTATCTAATGTAATCCACATTCCTTTCCTTACTTTTCTCTTCCCTTCTCCTATGCCATCTGGAATGTCCGTTCTCTGACTAACAAGGCTTCTGCTCTCATCATTCACAATCAGTCATTCCCCTCACCCCATCTTACCTGTCCCACTGATTTGCCTCTGCTTAATTAAACTCTCCTCTGACATCTACTCTAACCTCTCTGCTCTCTCTCTCTTTCCGCTTAAACTAACAATCTTATTAACTCTTACAATGCTATCCTCCTATCTATATGCCCCCTCTAGGCTCTGACACACTTGTCCCTCTAGCCCACACCCTTGGCTAAATTCCCAAACATGTTCATCACACTTCCACTCGCTGTTCTTAATGCCTATGAAGGAAATCACACAATTGATATTTGATTTTTCTACAGTAAAAATGTCTCCAGTCCTGTATAAAGCTGCTCTCTGGGGCCAAACCACACTACTTTTTTTTCACATTCATCAACACTCAAATTTAATTTACGCTGTCTTTTTTTCCCTGTATTTGACTCCCTCCACTAACCTTCTCCTCACACTTGCCATCCTTCCTTCACTTCTCCTCAAGCATTTGACTACTTCAGAGGCAAGGTGGATGCCACCCACAAGGAGATTCCTTCTGTCCCTTCCCCCTTCTCTCCTTCTACCTAATTCTCCTTCTGCATTTGACTCCTTTTCTTCTCTTACAGAGCTGGAAGCTAATCATCTTCTCTTCTCCCTCTACCACATGCCCTCTAGATCGTATCCCCTCACACCTTACTGCATCTCTTAGTCCCCGCTCTCACCCACATCTTCAATTCCTCCCTATTCTCTGGCTCTTTACCCTCTTACTTTAAGCCTGTAGTGGTCACCCTTTTCTCAGAAACAACCTACACCCTATGTGCCTTACTAACTACCGCCCTGTATCCCTCCTGCTGTTTGTCTCCTAATTGCTAGAATGTCAACATTCTTAAATCACATTCCCTCCTGGATCCTTTACAACCTGCCTTTCGTACAGCTCGTTCTACAGACTGTGCTTAAAGCAAATTCCCAAGGTCACTTTTCCCTACTAATCCTACTTGATCTATCTGCTGCGTTTGATGCTCTCAATCACTCTCCTCCTTCATATTCTAAACTCTCTCTTGGTATCCGTAACACAGTTCTATCCTGGTTTTCATCATAACTTTCCTGTCACACATTCTCCATCTCTGTTGCTAACATGTCTTCGTCTTCTATTGATCTGTCTGTGGGTATACATCAGGGCTCTGTTCTGAGATCTCACTTTCTCTCTACATACTATCATTTGGTGACCTCATCAACTCTTTGTGACAATCCTATAAATAACAAATACAAATATCAGGTCATGGGAATAAGTGATTTGGACATAAAAGTAACATTTCGGAAGTGTGGACAACTAATACATCTTGTAGATTGCCTTTACAGTGTGATGTCATTGATTCAGTAGATTGTGTGCAGACCAGGACTGCAGTACAGTGTCACTCACATGGATGACTTGCGTGGTAGAAGCTCAAGAACAAGGATGTCAAACTCCAGTCGTCGAGGGCAGCAAACAGGCCAGGTTTTCAGGATATCCCTACTGAAAACCTGGCCTGTTTGGGACCCTCGAGGACTGGAGTTTGACATGCATGCTCTAGAAGGAGCACAGCTGTGGGTGGGAGGTGGATTTGCTTTGCATCAAATGGTTTGGAGCAAGGTTTATTGTATGTATTATCATAATAACAATGCAATGCTTAACTTTTATTTCAGGAGGGATGACTGCAGAACAGAAGTGAATATTGAAGCCATGTGTTCCTTTTCTTGCAAAAGAGAAAATTTGAAGGACAGTTGAAGAGAAGGAAAATTACTACACAGAGACAGATAAGCAATGTGTATATTTCTCATTTACCATTTAGTATTTGTCGTTTTATTGACTCCACACAATCCGGCTGCTACGGGTTTCACATTGAATATTTTCATCTCTACTCTACCCCTTCCTGTGATCTGAACCATGCAAGTTTTCGTTGATTCAATACATCATGAGTAGAGGGTGGCTACAGTATGAAGTAAAGACCCAAGGACCACATCTACTACCATTCATAACAAGAAGATGTGCAGTAGCGCACAGCTGCAGTTCTATGTGATTGTTATGAAAGGTTGAGGTGGTTCAATTCTATGAATCTGGAGTGGGATGGATCCTGTTTGCATCATATGGTTTCATCTAGGCCAGTAGATTATATAACTCTCAGTACAGGTTACACATGGCATCAGTATTAGTGATTTAAAGAGGAGGAAAGCTTCAATGTGGAGAACAAAGCCAAGTAATGTTGAAGTTACTCCTTTTACCATTTACTTGGTCAGTCTGTACTGTCTACTCCCCACACAGCTGCTAAGGATCTTCCATTTTAAATACTTTCACCTCCTATTCTGCACTGCTTTGCTGCCCATTATTCAGAGATGCGTTCCAGTCATGTTTAGCACTCTGAATCTCTCTGCAGTCATTGGTTCAGCACATCATGGGTAGAGCATGGCTACAGATACAGCAAGCTATTATTATTTTACCGGCTGATCATCCATAATATTGCATTAAAACATAGAATATCACTTAATTTCCAAAAGATTCAGTGATGCTGATAATGCAGAATCTCACAACATTTCCCATCATAATGCCATAATGCACCAGTGGGAGAAATAATCCTTGCTATATCTGTACATTGTGTGACGTATTACCTCCATGACCATTGAGAGCAAGTACATCTTCTGTATAGAGCGGCTGTGTTATGATGCAGTTATTGATCATCATTGACATAATCACAAGAATCTTATGCAAAGGGAAATTGTCCGCAGCGAAGTGAGATTTCAGCCCCCAAACGTCTGTAATATTAATGCAATGTCTTACTTTTGTTGCAGTGAACACTGAAGAGACGGATCTACTACAACACTGTACAGGATGAGCATACACTACAAGCAGCAAAATGATCTTGCAGTTGACAGTATGTTGTTCTGGTAATGTGCACAATTATTATTTATGGGCTACACACCACAGTGCTGGACATATTCTGTTAACTTCAACTCTACTCCTAACATGGAGATGTCTTCCTGGTGTTACTGATTCAGTACATCATATGCACAGTGTGGTTATGATATGATGGATTGATTTAATGAACCCACCAACCAATGATGACATCTGCATCATCTTCTGTAAAGTGCAGCTACAGCATGATATTATCAGCATTTGGTGCGGTATAATCAGAGGTATCTATGTGCTTTTGTGCCTGTTTTAAGTCCTCCAGCTTAACGCCCCTACACCTCCCACTACACAGGCATACTTACTTATGCATACACTGACATCTGGCATACCTACACACACCCCAGGGCCACTTCCTTCCCCTGATGTCAGGGAGAGGATGGGCATGCAGAGTGCAGTAAGTCTCCACGTTACTCTGGCCAACAGTCTTGGCCTACCTCCAGCATCTGTCACCCACAACATCTGTTCCCTCCTTGTAAAGTGCTGAACTATCTCACCTGGGTCAGTGCTATAGCTGATCACAGTGCCCGATCAGGATGTCACTGTGACAGGCAGCAGTGCAGATTGACCGGTCAATCAATGCAGTGCCGCAACATATGCACTAAATGAGATTTCCGTGCCCCCAGTCAGGTTACTCCCTGGGCAGTGACCCTGCTCACACCCTCCCCTAGTTCCACCTCTGATCACAATTATCTCTCTTGGAGAGTGTAGCAAATTGGAGTTGGGGGAATCTCACCTCTGCCATGCATGGTCACAATCTGGGCACAGGACCCAAATAGTGGGCAATGTGGCACTTCTTACAGTAGAGAATAAGTAACTTTATTCTTTACTTGTGTATTAAGGACCTTATTTGCATTAAATTCAGTCCACATGGGACCAAGACTTTCTGGCTTACTGAACAAAGTGGAATTGTTTCGTAGAGGGTGGAGAATTGTATTTTATCTGAAATTACCCCCTCTGCACAAAATACAAACAATTATACCCATACAAGTACCTTGTGGAAGTTGTTGCCCTCTATCTTCCTGTGGTCTCTCCCTGTTTCTCACCGTGCCTCCTCCCATTTCCTTGCATCTCTGCGTCTCCGCATATATCCCTATACTCAGAGCCGGCTCCGGTCAGTGACATGGGATGCCCAAATATGAGCATACCCATATATGGGCATCCATGCCACTGACCGGAGCCCGCTCTGTTGCGGATATGGAGAGAGACTGGGAGATTTACATCCCCTTATAATTCATATGGTGCATAGTACCGGCACGTATTGTTTTACCGGTACTGTGTACCTTCCTACTTTCACACTGGTACAGTATATGCTGCAGTGGGACTGAGAGGGATATATTGGTAACACATAGTCATTGTTGGGGGAATTCAATCCATTTTGAAAATAGTAATGAAATGTTTTTTACTTTTCTTTTTTTTCAGTAATGAAGAATGAAACATTTCTGTTAAAATTGAATTGGAGGTGAACTGGATTCATCATCAACTCTGCACCAGTGTGAATTGATGTTCTTTAATGTTCTGATAAGGTACATGCAACATCTCTTCCTCAACCCATGCACCACTCTCTGCCTCTTGCCTCTCTCTCTCCACCTCCCTGCTAAGCGTATTAACCCATCTAATGTAATCCACATTCCATGTCTCACTTTACTCTTCACTTCTCACGTGCCCTCTGGAATGACTGCTCTCTGACTAACAAGGTCTATTTGTACATGACCTCTTCTGCTCTCATCATCCACCACCTCTCATTCCCCTCACCCCTGTCCTACTCGATACCTCAGCTTAATTGAACTCTCTCCTCTGACATCTACCCTTATCTCTAACCTCTCCTCACTTTCTGCTTAAACTAACTATCTTGTTAACTTTTACAATGCTATCATCTCCTCCTCCCTCCTCCTCCTTCCTCCTCCCTCCTCCATTATATATATACCCCTTCTAGGCTCTGACACACTCATCCCTCTAAGGCCATGATTATCATGGGCACATGCTTGGTCGTCCACAGTGCGTGCGAGCGATGCAGAGCCGCCTCGGACCTCAGTGCAGGGATTGCTGCATACCCCCAGCATCTGTCACCCACAAACAATACACACACTAATACTCCCCACAATACACACTATAATACCTCCTCAATACTAATCTCCCCAATAATATTATAGCTCCAAACACAATATACACAACACCCTTACACAAGATACACAATCTAGTACTCTCCTCTGCACCTCTACACACAATATAATACTCCCACACACACAATATACACACTACCCTCCTACCCCCATAAAATACAACCAATAATACACACACACTTTGTGGATGTTGGGACCAGCTCCCGGCATGCACCAGTGAAAGAGAGAGGCCCGCAGAAGCTCGGAAGAACTCCCTCCATCCGTGCCTTCCTCCGTTTCACATCTTCTCCCTGTCTCTCTCCCTCCCTTTCCTTGCATCTCCCTGCGTCTTTACGTATACCCAGTCAGTGACGGCTCTGGTCACGTGATGCCTTAATATGCGCTTATCCATATATGTTCATCCACGTCACTAATGTGATGCCCGCACTGTTGCGGAGCTGGTACTTACGACGGGCACTTATTGTTTTATCAGTACTGCGTACCTGACTCTACCGGCCTACTTTCAACACTAGTACAATATGTGCTTCACTACGAGTGAGTGGGGAATATTGGCATCACACAGTCACTGTTGAATATGCCATTCAATCCATTTTGAAAATAGTAATGCAATGTGGTTTTGTTTTGTTTGCTTTTTGCAGTAATGAAGAATGGAAAAGTTATATTAAAATTAAATTGGAGGGGGACTAGATTCAGCATTTCATCATGAACTCTGCACTTGTGAGAATTTAACTTCTTGAATACCCTGACAGGTACACGCAACATTAAGACTATAATCTGCTGTGCAAGCTTTCGTGCTATACCTCCCCCTCAGGTTTTGATTTATACATTTGCTCCCTCAATTCATGTCCTCTAATATTTGAAAGCTCTCTCCTAGCATTTTCTCTTTACCACAGAACGTCATCCCAATGTAACCTCTCTCTTGTTCTTTCTGCTTGCTGTTTCCTCACTCCTCTGTTAAACTTTTCTAATTTCTCTAACTTCCACACTCCTGCTTTTATCCACATGTTCTCCTCTTTCCTTCCCCTACCTTTGCATGTGTCTACACACTGCACCATTTGTACAGACCTCTATTGCAGCTATTTCTGCACTGCTCAATGAAAAGCACTCTTTAATATCCTATTCTCTGTGCCCCCTCTCTCTGCGCCCCCTCTTTTGGCGCCTCCTCTCTCTGCGCCCCCTCTCTCTGCGCCTATCTGTCTCATTCTCTCTACGTCCCTCTCTCTCTACATAGAGCTATCTCTGTCTCTCTCTACACCTATCTCTGTGTCTCCTTCTATGTTTGCTGATGTGTGGGATATCTCTTATAATCTTGAACCTGCTCATATACACATCGGGCCTCCCTGCCTCTGCCTCCCTGCTAAGAGTGTTAACCTATCTAATGTAATCCACATTCCTTTCCTTACTTTTCTCTTCCCTTCTCCTATGCCATCTGGAATGTCCGTTCTCTGACTAACAAGGCTCTAGTTGTACATGACCTCTTCTGCTCTCATCATTCACAATCAGTCATTCCCCTCACCCCATCTTACCTGTCCCACTGATTTGCCTCTGCTTAATTAAACTCTCCTCTGACATCTACTCTAACCTCTCTGCTCTCTCTCTCTCTCTTTCCGCTTAAACTAACAATCTTATTAACTCTTACAATGCTATCCTCCTATCTATATGCCCCCTCTAGGCTCTGACACACTTGTCCCTCTAGCCCACACCCTTGGCTAAATTCCCAAACATGTTCATCACACTTCCACTCGCTGTTCTTAATGCCTATGAAGGAAATCACACAATTGATATTTGATTTTTCTACAGTAAAAATGTCTCCAGTCCTGTATAAAGCTGCTCTCTGGGGCCAAACCACACTACTTTTTTTTCACATTCATCAACACTCAAATTTAATTTACGCTGTCTTTTTTTCCCTGTATTTGACTCCCTCCACTAACCTTCTCCTCACACTTGCCATCCTTCCTTCACTTCTCCTCAAGCATTTGACTACTTCAGAGGCAAGGTGGATGCCACCCACAAGGAGATTCCTTCTGTCCCTTCCCCCTTCTCTCCTTCTACCTAATTCTCCTTCTGCATTTGACTCCTTTTCTTCTCTTACAGAGCTGGAAGCTAATCATCTTCTCTTCTCCCTCTACCACATGCCCTCTAGATCGTATCCCCTCACACCTTACTGCATCTCTTAGTCCCCACTCTCACCCACATCTTCAATTCCTCCCTATTCTCTGGCTCTTTACCCTCTTACTTTAAGCCTGTAGTGGTCACCCTTTTCTCAGAAACAACCTACACCCTATGTGCCTTACTAACTACCGCCCTGTATCCCTCCTGCTGTTTGTCTCCTAATTGCTAGAATGTCAACATTCTTAAATCACATTCCCTCCTGGATCCTTTACAACCTGCCTTTCGTACAGCTCGTTCTACAGACTGTGCTTAAAGCAAATTCCCAAGGTCACTTTTCCCTACTAATCCTACTTGATCTATCTGCTGCGTTTGATGCTCTCAATCACTCTCCTCCTTCATATTCTAAACTCTCTCTTGGTATCCGTAACACAGTTCTATCCTGGTTTTCATCATAACTTTCCTGTCACACATTCTCCATCTCTGTTGCTAACATGTCTTCGTCTTCTATTGATCTGTCTGTGGGTATACATCAGGGCTCTGTTCTGAGATCTCTCTTTCTCTCTACATACTATCATTTGGTGACCTCATCAACTCTTTGTGACAATCCTATAAATAACAAATACAAATATCAGGTCATGGGAATAAGTGATTTGGACATAAAAGTAACATTTCGGAAGTGTGGACAACTAATACATCTTGTAGATTGCCTTTACAGTGTGATGTCATTGATTCAGTAGATTGTGTGCAGACCAGGACTGCAGTACAGTGTCACTCACATGGATGACTTGCGTGGTAGAAGCTCAAGAACAAGGATGTCAAACTCCAGTCCTCGAGGGCAGCAAACAGGCCAGGTTTTCAGGATATCCCTACTGAAAACCTGGCCTGTTTGGGACCCTCGAGGACTGGAGTTTGACATGCATGCTCTAGAAGGAGCACAGCTGTGGGTGGGAGGTGGATTTGCTTTGCATCAAATGGTTTGGAGCAAGGTTTATTGTATGTATTATCATAATAACAATGCAATGCTTAACTTTTATTTCAGGAGGGATGACTGCAGAACAGAAGTGAATATTGAAGCCATGTGTTCCTTTTCTTGCAAAAGAGAAAATTTGAAGGACAGTTGAAGAGAAGGAAAATTACTACACAGAGACAGATAAGCAATGTGTATATTTCTCATTTACCATTTAGTATTTGTCGTTTTATTGACTCCACACAATCCGGCTGCTACGGGTTTCACATTGAATATTTTCATCTCTACTCTACCCCTTCCTGTGATCTGAACCATGCAAGTTTTCGTTGATTCAATACATCATGAGTAGAGGGTGGCTACAGTATGAAGTAAAGACCCAAGGACCACATCTACTACCATTCATAACAAGAACATGTGCAGTAGCGCACAGCTGCAGTTCTATGTGATTGTTATGAAAGGTTGAGGTGGTTCAATTCTATGAATCTGGAGTGGGATGGATCCTGTTTGCATCATATGGTTTCATCTAGGCCAGTAGATTATATAACTCTCAGTACAGGTTACACATGGCATCAGTATTAGTGATTTAAAGAGGAGGAAAGCTTCAATGTGGAGAACAAAGCCAAGTAATGTTGAAGTTACTCCTTTTACCATTTACTTGGTCAGTCTGTACTGTCTACTCTCCACACAGCTGCTAAGGATCTTCCATTTTAAATACTTTCACCTCCTATTCTGCACTGCTTTGCTGCCCATTATTCAGAGATGCGTTCCAGTCATGTTTAGCACTCTGAATCTCTCTGCAGTCATTGGTTCAGCACATCATGGGTAGAGCATGGCTACAGATACAGCAAGCTATTATTATTTTACCGGCTGATCACCCATAATATTGCATTAAAACATAGAATATCACTTAATTTCCAAAAGATTCAGTGATGCTGATAATGCAGAATCTCACAACATTTCCCATCATAATGCCATAATGCACAAGTGGGAGAAATAATCCTTGCTATATCTGTACATTGTGTGACGTATTACCTCAATGACCAATGAGAGCAAGTACATCTTCTGTATAGAGCGGCTGTGTTATGATGCAGTTATTGATCATCATTGACATAATCACAAGAATCTTATGCAAAGGGAAATTGTCCGCAGCGAAGTGAGATTTCAGCCCCCAAACGTCTGTAATATTAATGCAATGTCTTACTTTTGTTGCAGTGAACACTGAAGAGACGGATCTACTACAACACTGTACAGGATGAGCATACGCTACAAGCAGCAAAATGATCTTGCAGTTGACAGTATGTTGTTCTGGTAATGTGCACAATTATTATTTATGGGCTACACACCACAGTGCTGGACATATTCTGTTAACTTCAACTCTACTCCTAACATGGAGATGTCTTCCTGGTGTTACTGATTCAGTACATCATATGCACAGTGTGGTTATGATATGATGGATTGATTTAATGAACCCACCAACCAATGATGACATCTGCATCATCTTCTGTAAAGTGCAGCTACAGCATGATATTATCAGCATTTGGTGCGGTATAATCAGAGGTATCTATGTGCTTTTGTGCCTGTTTTAAGTCCTCCAGCTTAACGCCCCTACACCTCCCACTACACAGGCATACTTACTTATGCATACACTGACATCTGGCATACCTACACACACCCCAGGGCCACTTCCTTCCCCTGATGTCAGGGAGAGGATGGGCATGCAGAGTGCAGTAAGTCTCCACGTTACTCTGGCCAACAGTCTTGGCCTACCTCCAGCATCTGTCACCCACAACATCTGTTCCCTCCTTGTAAAGTGCTGAACTATCTCACCTGGGTCAGTGCTATAGCTGATCACAGTGCCCGATCAGGATGTCACTGTGACAGGCAGCAGTGCAGATTGACCGGTCAATCAATGCAGTGCCGCAACATATGCACTAAATGAGATTTCCGTGCCCCCAGTCAGGTTACTCCCTGGGCAGTGACCCTGCTCACACCCTCCCCTAGTTCCACCTCTGATCACAATTATCTCTCTTGGAGAGTGTAGCAAATTGGAGTTGGGGGAATCTCACCTCTGCCATGCATGGTCACAATCTGGGCACAGGACCCAAATAGTGGGCAATGTGGCACTTCTTACAGTAGAGAATAAGTAACTTTATTCTTTACTTGTGTATTAAGGACCTTATTTGCATTAAATTCAGTCCACATGGGACCAAGACTTTCTGGCTTACTGAACAAAGTGGAATTGTTTCGTAGAGGGTGGAGAATTGTATTTTATCTGAAATTACCCCCTCTGCACAAAATACAAACAATTATACCCATACAAGTACCTTGTGGAAGTTGTTGCCCTCTATCTTCCTGTGGTCTCTCCCTGTTTCTCACCGTGCCTCCTCCCATTTCCTTGCACCTCTGCGTCTCCGCATATATCCCTATACTCAGAGCCGGCTCCGGTCAGTGACATGGGATGCCCAAATATGAGCATACCCATATATGGGCATCCATGCCACTGACCGGAGCCCGCTCTGTTGCGGATATGGAGAGAGACTGGGAGATTTACATCCCCTTATAATTCATATGGTGCATAGTACCGGCACGTATTGTTTTACCGGTACTGTGTACCTTCCTACTTTCACACTGGTACAGTATATGCTGCAGTGGGACTGAGAGGGATATATTGGTAACACATAGTCATTGTTGGGGGAATTCAATCCATTTTGAAAATAGTAATGAAATGTTTTTTACTTTTCTTTTTTTTCAGTAATGAAGAATGAAACATTTCTGTTAAAATTGAATTGGAGGTGAACTGGATTCATCATCAACTCTGCACCAGTGTGAATTGATGTTCTTTAATGTTCTGATAAGGTACATGCAACATCTCTTCCTCAACCCCTGCACCACTCTCTGCCTCTTGCCTCTCTCTCTCCACCTCCCTGCTAAGCGTATTAACCCATCTAATGTAATCCACATTCCATGTCTCACTTTACTCTTCACTTCTCACGTGCCCTCTGGAATGACTGCTCTCTGACTAACAAGGTCTATTTGTACATGACCTCTTCTGCTCTCATCATCCACCACCTCTCATTCCCCTCACCCCTGTCCTACTCGATACCTCAGCTTAATTGAACTTTCTCCTCTGACATCTACCCTTATCTCTAACCTCTCCTCACTTTCTGCTTAAACTAACTATCTTGTTAACTTTTACAATGCTATCATCTCCTCCTCCTCCCTCCTCCTCCTCCCTCCTCCATCATATATATGCCCCTTCTAGGCTCTGACACACTCATCCCTCTAAGGCCATGATTATCATGGGCACATGCTTGGTCATCCACAGTGTGTGCGAGCGATGCAGAGCCGCCTCGGACCTCAGTGCAGGGATTGCTGCATACCCCCAGCATCTGTCACCCACAAACAATACACACACTAATACTCCCCACAATACACACTATAATACCTCCTCAATACTAATCTCCCCAATAATATTATAGCTCCAAACACAATATACACAACACCCTTACACAAGATACACAATCTAGTACTCTCCTCTGCACCTCTACACACAATATAATACTCCCACACACACAATATACACACTACCCTCCTACCCCCATAAAATACAACCAATAATACACACACACTTTGTGGATGTTGGGACCAGCTCCCGGCATGCACCAGTGAAAGAGAGAGGCCCGCAGAAGCTCGGAAGAACTCCCTCCATCCGTGCCTTCCTCCGTTTCACATCTTCTCCCTGTCTCTCTCCCTCCCTTTCCTTGCATCTCCCTGCGTCTTTACGTATACCCAGTCAGTGACGGCTCTGGTCACGTGATGCCTTAATATGGGCTTATCCATATATGTTCATCCACGTCACTAATGTGATGCCCGCACTGTTGCGGAGCTGGTACTTACGACGGGCACTTATTGTTTTATCAGTACTGCGTACCTGACTCTACCGGCCTACTTTCAACACTAGTACAATATGTGCTTCACTACGAGTGAGTGGGGAATATTGGCATCACACAGTCACTGTTGAATATGCCATTCAATCCATTTTGAAAATAGTAATGCAATGTGGTTTTGTTTTGTTTGCTTTTTGCAGTAATGAAGAATGGAAAAGTTATATTAAAATTAAATTGGAGGGGGTCTAGATTCAGCATTTCATCATGAACTCTGCACTTGTGAGAATTTAACTTCTTGAATACCCTGACAGGTACACGCAACATTAAGACTATAATCTGCTGTGCAAGCTTTCGTGCTATACCTCCCCCTCAGGTTTTGATTTATACATTTGCTCCCTCAATTCATGTCCTCTAATATTTGAAAGCTCTCTCCTAGCATTTTCTCTTTACCACAGAACGTCATCCCAATGTAACCTCTCTCTTGTTCTTTCTGCTTGCTGTTTCCTCACTCCTCTGTTAAACTTTTCTAATTTCTCTAACTTCCACACTCCTGCTTTTATCCACATGTTCTCCTCTTTCCTTCCCCTACCTTTGCATGTGTCTACACACTGCACCATTTGTACAGACCTCTATTGCAGCTATTTCTGCACTGCTCAATGAAAAGCACTCTTTAATATCCTATTCTCTGTGCCCCCTCTCTCTGCGCCCCCTCTTTTGGCGCCTCCTCTCTCTGCGCCCCCTCTCTCTGCGCCTATCTGTCTCATTCTCTCTACGTCCCTCTCTCTCTACATAGAGCTATCTCTGTCTCTCTCTACACCTATCTCTGTGTCTCCTTCTATGTTTGCTGATGTGTGGGATATCTCTTATAATCTTGAACCTGCTCATATACACATCGGGCCTCCCTGCCTCTGCCTCCCTGCTAAGAGTGTTAACCTATCTAATGTAATCCACATTCCTTTCCTTACTTTTCTCTTCCCTTCTCCTATGCCATCTGGAATGTCCGTTCTCTGACTAACAAGGCTCTAGTTGTACATGACCTCTTCTGCTCTCATCATTCACAATCAGTCATTCCCCTCACCCCATCTTACCCGTCCCACTGATTTTCCTCTGCTTAATTAAACTCTCGTCTGACATCTACTCTAACCTCTCTCTCTCTTTCCGCTTAAACTAACAATCTTATTAACTCTTACAATGCTATCCTCCTATCTATATGCCCCCTCTAGGCTCTGACACACTTGTCCCTCTAGCCCACACCCTTGGCTAAATTCCCAAACATGTTCATCACACTTCCACTCGCTGTTCTTAATGCCTATGAAGGAAATCACACAATTGATATTTGATTTTTCTACAGTAAAAATGTCTCCAGTCCTGTATAAAGCTGCTCTTTGGGGCCAAACCACACTACTTTTTTTTCACATTCATCAACACTCAAATTTAATTTACGCTGTCTTTTTTTCCCTGTATTTGACTCCCTCCACTAACCTTCTCCTCACACTTGCCATCCTTCCTTCACTTCTCCTCAAGCATTTGACTACTTCAGAGGCAAGGTGGATGCCACCCACAAGGAGATTCCTTCTGTCCCTTCCCCCTTCTCTCCTTCTACCTAATTCTCCTTCTGCATTTGACTCCTTTTCTTCTCTTACAGAGCTGGAAGCTAATCATCTTCTCTTCTCCCTCTACCACATGCCCTCTAGATCGTATCCCCTCACACCTTACTGCATCTCTTAGTCCCCACTCTCACCCACATCTTCAATTCCTCCCTATTCTCTGGCTCTTTACCCTTTTACTTTAAGCCTGTAGTGGTCACCCTTTTCTCAGAAACAACCTACACCCTATGTGCCTTACTAACTACCGCCCTGTATCCCTCCTGCTGTTTGTCTCCTAATTGCTAGAATGTCAACATTCTTAAATCACATTCCCTCCTGGATCCTTTACAACCTGCCTTTCGTACAGCTCGTTCTACAGACTGTGCTTAAAGCAAATTCCCAAGGTCACTTTTCCCTACTAATCCTACTTGATCTATCTGCTGCGTTTGATGCTCTCAATCACTCTCCTCCTTCATATTCTAAACTCTCTCTTGGTATCCGTAACACAGTTCTATCCTGGTTTTCATCATAACTTTCCTGTCACACATTCTCCATCTCTGTTGCTAACATGTCTTCGTCTTCTATTGATCTGTCTGTGGGTATACATCAGGGCTCTGTTCTGAGATCTCTCTTTCTCTCTACATACTATCATTTGGTGACCTCATCAACTCTTTGTGACAATCCTATAAATAACAAATACAAATATCAGGTCATGGGAATAAGTGATTTGGACATAAAAGTAACATTTCGGAAGTGTGGACAACTAATACATCTTGTAGATTGCCTTTACAGTGTGATGTCATTGATTCAGTAGATTGTGTGCAGACCAGGACTGCAGTACAGTGTCACTCACATGGATGACTTGCGTGGTAGAAGCTCAAGAACAAGGATGTCAAACTCCAGTCCTCGAGGGCAGCAAACAGGCCAGGTTTTCAGGATATCCCTACTGAAAACCTGGCCTGTTTGGGACCCTCGAGGACTGGAGTTTGACATGCATGCTCTAGAAGGAGCACAGCTGTGGGTGGGAGGTGGATTTGCTTTGCATCAAATGGTTTGGAGCAAGGTTTATTGTATGTATTATCATAATAACAATGCAATGCTTAACTTTTATTTCAGGAGGGATGACTGCAGAACAGAAGTGAATATTGAAGCCATGTGTTCCTTTTCTTGCAAAAGAGAAAATTTGAAGGACAGTTGAAGAGAAGGAAAATTACTACACAGAGACAGATAAGCAATGTGTATATTTCTCATTTACCATTTAGTATTTGTCGTTTTATTGACTCCACACAATCCGGCTGCTACGGGTTTCACATTGAATATTTTCATCTCTACTCTACCCCTTCCTGTGATCTGAACCATGCAAGTTTTCGTTGATTCAATACATCATGAGTAGAGGGTGGCTACAGTATGAAGTAAAGACCCAAGGACCACATCTACTACCATTCATAACAAGAACATGTGCAGTAGCGCACAGCTGCAGTTCTATGTGATTGTTATGAAAGGTTGAGGTGGTTCAATTCTATGAATCTGGAGTGGGATGGATCCTGTTTGCATCATATGGTTTCATCTAGGCCAGTAGATTATATAACTCTCAGTACAGGTTACACATGGCATCAGTATTAGTGATGTAAAGAGGAGGAAAGCTTCAATGTGGAGAACAAAGCCAAGTAATGTTGAAGTTACTCCTTTTACCATTTACTTGGTCAGTCTGTATTGTCTACTCTCCACACAGCTGCTAAGGATCTTCCATTTTAAATACTTTCACCTCCTATTCTGCACTGCTTTGCTGCCCATTATTCAGAGATGCGTTCCAGTCATGTTTAGCACTCTGAATCTCTCTGCAGTCATTGGTTCAGCACATCATGGGTAGAGCATGGCTACAGATACAGCAAGCTATTATTATTTTACCGGCTGATCACCCATAATATTGCATTAAAACATAGAATATCACTTAATTTCCAAAAGATTCAGTGATGCTGATAATGCAGAATCTCACAACATTTCCCATCATAATGCCATAATGCACAAGTGGGAGAAATAATCCTTGCTATATCTGTACATTGTGTGACGTATTACCTCAATGACCAATGAGAGCAAGTACATCTTCTGTATAGAGCGGCTGTGTTATGATGCAGTTATTGATCATCATTGACATAATCACATGAATCTTATGCAAAGGGAAATTGTCCGCAGCGAAGTGAGATTTCAGCCCCCAAACGTCTGTAATATTAATGCAATGTCTTACTTTTGTTGCAGTGAACACTGAAGAGACGGATCTACTACAACACTGTACAGAATGAGCATACGCTACAAGCAGCAAAATGATCTTGCAGTTGACAGTATGTTGTTCTGGTAATGTGCACAATTATTATTTATGGGCTACACACCACAGTGCTGGACATATTCTGTTAACTTCAACTCTACTCCTAACATGGAGATGTCTTCCTGGTGTTACTGATTCAGTACATCATATGCACAGTGTGGTTATGATATGATGGATTGATTTAATGAACCCACCAACCAATGATGACATCTGCATCATCTTCTGTAAAGTGCAGCTACAGCATGATATTATCAGCATTTGGTGCGGTATAATCAGAGGTATCTATGTGCTTTTGTGCCTGTTTTAAGTCCTCCAGCTTAACGCCCCTACACCTCCCACTACACAGGCATACTTACTTATGCATACACTGACATCTGGCATACCTACACACACCCCAGGGCCACTTCCTTCCCCTGATGTCAGGGAGAGGATGGGCATGCAGAGTGCAGTAAGTCTCCACGTTACTCTGGCCAACAGTCTTGGCCTACCTCCAGCATCTGTCACCCACAACATCTGTTCCCTCCTTGTAAAGTGCTGAACTATCTCACCTGGGTCAGTGCTATAGCTGATCACAGTGCCCGATCAGGATGTCACTGTGACAGGCAGCAGTGCAGATTGACCGGTCAATCAATGCAGTGCCGCAACATATGCACTAAATGAGATTTCCGTGCCCCCAGTCAGGTTACTCCCTGGGCAGTGACCCTGCTCACACCCTCCCCTAGTTCCACCTCTGATCACAATTATCTCTCTTGGAGAGTGTAGCAAATTGGAGTTGGGGGAATCTCACCTCTGCCATGCATGGTCACAATCTGGGCACAGGACCCAAATAGTGGGCAATGTGGCACTTCTTACAGTAGAGAATAAGTAACTTTATTCTTTACTTGTGTATTAAGGACCTTATTTGCATTAAATTCAGTCCACATGGGACCAAGACTTTCTGGCTTACTGAACAAAGTGGAATTGTTTCGTAGAGGGTGGAGAATTGTATTTTATCTGAAATTACCCCCTCTGCACAAAATACAAACAATTATACCCATACAAGTACCTTGTGGAAGTTGTTGCCCTCTATCTTCCTGTGGTCTCTCCCTGTTTCTCACCGTGCCTCCTCCCATTTCCTTGCACCTCTGCGTCTCCGCATATATCCCTATACTCAGAGCCGGCTCCGGTCAGTGACATGGGATGCCCAAATATGAGCATACCCATATATGGGCATCCATGCCACTGACCGGAGCCCGCTCTGTTGCGGATATGGAGAGAGACTGGGAGATTTACATCCCCTTATAATTCATATGGTGCATAGTACCGGCACGTATTGTTTTACCGGTACTGTGTACCTTCTTACTTTCACACTGGTACAGTATGTGCTGCAGTGGGACTGAGAGGGATATATTGGTAACACATAGTCATTGGTGGGGGAATTCAATCCATTTTGAAAATAGTAATGCATTGTTTTTTACTTTTTTTTTTGCAGTAATGAAGAATGAAAAAGTTCTGTTAAAATTGAATTGGACGTGAACTGGATTCAGCATTTCATCATCAACTCTGCACCAGTGTGAATTGACGTTCTTTAATGTTCTGACAAGGTACATGCAACATCTCTTCCTCTACCCCTACACCACCCTCTGCCTCTTGCCTCTCTCTCCACCTCCCTGCTAAGCGTATTAACCCATCTAATGTAATCCACATTCCTTGTCTCACTTTACTCTTCCCTTCTCACGTGCCCTCTGGAATGTCTGCTCTACGACTAACATGGTCTATTTGTACATGACCTCTTCTGCTCTCATCATCCACCACTTCTCATTCCCCTCACCCCTGTCCTACTCGATACCTCAGCTTAATTGAACTCTCTCCTCTGACATCTACCCGTATCTCTAACCTCTCCTCACTTTCTGCTTAAACTAACTATCTTGTTAACTCTTACAATGCTATCATCTCCTCCTCCCTCCTCCTCCATCATCTATATGCCCCTTCTAGGCTCTGACACACTCATCCCTCTAAGGCCGTGATTATCATGGGCACACGCTTGGTCGTCCACAGTGCGTGCGAGCGATGCAGGGCCTCCCCGTCGCCTCGGACCTCAATGCGGGGATTGCTGGAGCGACAGGCATGCGCTAACTTTGCCTTCTGTTGCGTGCTTACTATAGACGCAGCCTAACCCATGCATTGGTTTAATTCACAAGCACGCTCTCATCACACTTCATCACATCACACTGCTGCTCTTAACACCTATGGAGGAAATCTCACAGTCTGATTTTCTACACTAAACCTTTGTCCTGTTCTGTAAAACTCTGCTCCTTTTTTTAAGGTCAAACACTACTTTTTCCTCACTCATCAACACTCCAATTTCATTCACACTGTCTTCTATGTATTTGAGTCCCACCACTGACTTTCTCCTCCCACTTAACATCCATCCTTTATTTCTCCTCAAGCCTTTGCTCACTTGAGGCAAGGTGGATGCCATCCACAAGTAGATTCGTTCTCTCCCTTCCCCCTCTCTCTTTTTCTATCTAGATCTCATTGCACTCTTGACTCCTTTTCTCCTGTCACAAAGCTGGAACCTGATCTTCTCTTCTCCCTCTACCACATGCCCTCTCAATCCTATATTCTCACTCTCACCCACATCTTCAATTCCTCCATATCCTTTGGCTCTTTCAACTCTTCCTTTTAAGCATGCAGTGGTCACCCCTATTCTCAAAAATAACCTTGACCTTGTGTGAATTTCTAACTATCGCCCTGTATCCGTCCTACCATTTGCCTCCTAATTGCTAGAACGTCTTGTGATCTCCCGTTTGATCAACATTCTTAAATCACATGCTCCTCTGGGCCCTTCACAATCTGCCTTTTCCAATGTAACCAATTATGTACATAAAGAAAATTCCCAAGGTCCATTTTACTTACTAATCCTGCTTGATCTCTCTTCTGCTTTTGATACTGTCAATCACTCTTCTCATTCATATTCTAAACTCTTTCTTCGTATCCGCAGCAAACTTATATCCTGGTTTTCATCATACTTCTCCATCACACATTCTCCATCTCTGTTGCTAACGTGTCTTTGTCTCCTGTTGTTTTGTCTGTTGGTATACCTCAGGACTCTGTTCTGGGACCTCTCTCACTACATACTATCACTAGTTGACCTTATCAACTATTTTGGCCCTTGATATCATCTCTATGCAGATGATACACACACCTATCCACCCTACCGTCACTCCTGCAATTTAGTTCCTAGTTTCGGTTCGCCTCCTGGCTATATCCTCCATGGATGACACTCTTCTGCCTTAAACCTAATGTCTAAAACTGAGCTCCTCATATTTCCCCCTAAATCTGGCCTAATATCACCTTTCTCCATCGCAGTAAACAGTACTACCATCATCCTGTCATGAAAGCACATTGCCTAGGAGTAACATTTGACTCTTCCCTTTCCATCTTCATTCACGACACTGGCTAAAGTTTGTCGATTCTTTCTCTGTAATATTTCCAAGATTTGCCCTTTTCTCTGTCAATCTACTGCTAAAACGCCAATGCATGCCCTTATCGTATGGGTTAACATACTGCTAACAGGGCTCCCTGCTTCACAACTTTCTCATTTGCAATCTATCCAAAACTCTGCTGCTTGAATAATTTCCCTTTCTCCCACAACAGTATCTGCTCATCTCCTCCTCCTCCTCCTTAAATCCCTCTCCTTGCTTCCCATCAAGTTTCAGATCACCTACAAAGTTCTCCTCCTTACCTTTTTGTTAAGGTTCTCTATTAGTGGTGTACCGAGTACCCGGCGTTACCCAACACATTTCCAGCTACCCGGACATTACTCGAAACCGGCCACTGAGAAGTGGACTTGGCCGGGTAATACCCGGCGTCGGGTAATGTCAGGGCAGCTGGAAATAATCTTTTATACTTACCTTTCCTAAGACATCTAGGATCAGCAGCAGCAGTCCTCTGATGTTGGCAGCATCAGAGGTGTCTTCACCTGGCGGGGGGAGCTGCAGGAATCACTTCCACAGCACCGAAGCAGGTAAGCTGTGTCTGTGAGCCTGCAGCTCCCCCGCCGGCTGAAGACACCACAGATGCTGCCACCGTCACAGGACTGCTGCTGATCCTAGATGTCACCGCCACCCGGAAGGTAAGTGCCAAACCGTGTACCCGACCGGGTAGAACCTTTCATTTTGGCCGGGTACCCGTTACCCATTTTTTTATAGTTGAGGACCCAGTCCAACACTATTCTCTATTCATCTGCTCCTTCCTACATATCATCTTTGGTCTCGTTATGCCCTTCCTCGTCTCCTAAGCTCTACTAATAACTGTCTCCATTATACTTCTTACACCTCTACTGCGCACTCGCTCTCTTGCCTGAAACCCTTTCCCATCAATTTACCTGTGAAACTCACACACACTCAGTATATGCCAACATACCCTCTTCCACCCACATTTAAGATCAACCTTAAAATTCACAACTTAAATGAAGCATTTCAATAGCTTTTACTCGTTGCTACTGTCACTCATTCAGTCACTAACTATTGTTCCCAAGAAGTGCTTTATACTACAAGTACCCACCATTAAGGACAAGCATTGTCATCTACTGCACTTGTTCCCCCACCTGTTGTCTCTCTGTAAGTCTCCTTACATTTCTCTTAGATTGTAAACTACCCAGGACAGGGATTTACTTTCCTATTGTCTGTTTTTGTTTGTTGAACTTATTGTATAATAATTTCCTGTACTTTTTGGTCTCTCTTGTAAAGCGCTGAGTACACAATGGGTGGTATATAAATAGAGATATATGCAGAGTCTAGAGACAAGGCACACGTGTATAGGTAGCTACAGTTTATCCGGGACCGTATGCATCCTTGAAGTGCCTGTCCCAGTTATTTTCTATTGATTGCAATGTAGGAGTGTCTGTCCTGTCTTATTTTTTTTATTATTATTATCATTATTATTATTATATATACAAAGATATATACAAAGATTGTTTCCTGTCGTTAGCATGACATTGTGTGACACAGTGTGATGTCATTGATTCAGTAGATTGTGTGCAGACCGGGACTGCAGTACAGTTTCACTGACATGAATAACTTGTGTGGTAGAAGCTCTAGAAGGAGCACAGCTGTGGGAGGGAGGTGGATTTGCTTTGTATCACATGGTTTGGAGCAAGGTTCATTGTATGTATCGTCAATAATAATTATAATAATAATAATGCAATGCTTAACTTTTTTATTTCAAGAGGAAAGACTGCAGAACAGAAGTGAATATTGAAGCCATGTGTTCATTTTCTTGCAAAATAGAAAATTGAAGGACAGTTGAAGAGGAGGAAAATGACTACACAGAGACAGATAAGCAATGTGTATATTTCTCATTTAGTATTTGTCGTTTTATTGACTCCAAAAAATCCGGCTGCTAAGGGTTTCGCATTGGACATATTCACCTCTACTCCACCCCTTCCTGTGATCTGTACCATGCAGATTTTTGTTGATTCAATACATCATGAATAGAGTGTGGCTACAGTATGAAGTACTGACCCAAGGACCACATCTACTACCATTCATAACAAGAACATGTGCAGTAGCGCACTGCTGCAGTTCTATGTTATTGCTATGAAAGGTTGAGGTGGTGCAATCATATGAATCTTGAGTGGGAGGGATCCTGTTTGCATCATTTAATTTGATCTAGGCCAGTAGAGTATATAACTCTCAGTACAGGTTACATATGGCATCAGTATTAGTGATTTAAAGAACAGAAAAACAGGAGTGGAGAACAAAACCAAGTAATGTTGAAGTTACTACTTTTTACTATTTACTTGGTCAGTCTGTACTGTCTACTCCCCACACAGCTGCTAAGGGTTTCCATTTGAGATACATTCACCTTCTACTCTGCACTACTGTGCTACCCTCTATTCAGAGATGAGTTCAAGTCATGTTTACCACTCTAAATCGCTCTGCAGTCATTGATTCAGCACATCATGGGTAGAGCATGGCTATAGATACAGCAAGCTTTATTTTACCCTAATATTGCATTAAAAAATAGAATATCACTCAGTTTCCTACAGATTTACTGATGCTGATAATGCAGAATCTCACCCTCCCATCATAATACACCAGAGGAAGAAATAATCCTTGCTATATATGTACATTGTGTGACATATTGCCTCCATGACCATTGATGGCAAATACATATTCTGTATAGAGCAGCTGTGTTATGATGTAGTTGTTATTGATCATCATTGAGATATAATCACAAGAATCTTATGCAAAGGGAAACTGTCATTAGCAGAGTGGGATTTCAGCCCCCAAACTTCTGTAATATTAATGCAATGTCTTACTTTTATTGCAGTGAACACCGAAGAGACGGATCTACTACAACAGCAAAATGATCATGCAGTTGACAATATGTTGTTCTGGTAATGTGCACAATTATTATGTATGGGCTCCACACCACAGTGCTGGACATATTTTGTTAACTTCAACACTACCCCTACCATGGAGATGTCTTCCTGTGATTGGTGTTACTGATTCAGTACATCATATGCACAGTGTGGCTATTATATGATGGATTGATTTAATGAACCCACCAAACACTGATGACATCTGTATCATCTTCTGTAAAGTGCATCTACAGCAGGATATTATCAGCATTTGGGGTGATATAATCAGAGGCATCTATGTGCTTTTGTGCTGGGTAAAGTCCTCCAGCTGAACCGCCCCCCGCCCCCCACCCCCCTACACCTCCTGCCACACAGGCAAACTTACTTACACACACAGCACACTTACTTATGCACACTGACACTTGGCATACCTACACACACACACCCCACAGCCACTGGCATGCATGCAGAGTCCTGGGCATGCAGGATGGGCATGCAGAGTACAGAATATCTCCACCTTGCTCTGGCCCGTACTCTTGGCCTACCCCCAGCATCTGTCACCCACAACCTCTGTTCCCTCCCTGTAAATTGCTGCACTAACACACCTTGGTCAGCGCTGCAACCGATCACAGCACCGGATCATGTCACTGTGATAGGAAGCAGTGCTAATTGACCGGTCAATCAATGCCACGTGGCAACATACGCACCAAAAGAGATTTCCATGCCCCCTGACAGGCTACTCCCTGGGCAGTGACCCTGCTCATCTTCCACCTCTGATCACAATATTCTCTCTTGGAGAGTGTAGCAAATTGGAGTTGGGGGAATTTCACCTCTGCAGTGCATGTAGAGTCCTGTATGCAGAGTACAGAAAGTCTCCACCTTAGTCTGGCCCGTACTCTTGGCCTACCCACAGCATCTGTCACCCACAAATAATACATACACTAATACTCCCCACAATACACACTTTAATACCTCCTCAATAATAATCTCCCCAATAATATTATAGTCTTAAACACAATATACACAATACCCCCTAACACAAGATACCCAATCTAACACTCTCCTCTGCACCTCAACATAATATACACACTATAATACCCTACACACAATATAATACTCCCACACACACACAATATACACACTATCCTCCTACCGCCATAAAACACAACCAATAATACACACACACTTTGTGGATGTTGGGACCAGCTCCTTGCATGCACCAGTGAAAGAGAGAGGCCTGCCATCCGTGCCTCCCTCCGTTTCCCATCTTCTCCCTGTCTCTCTCCCTCCCTTTCTTTGCATCTCCCTGCATCTTTGCGTATACCCAGTCAGTGACGGCTCCGGTCACGTGATGCCTTAATATGGGCTTATCCATATATCTGTTGCAGAGATGGAGAGAGACCTGGAGATTTTACATTTCCTTATAATTCATATTGGTACTTAGTACGGGCACTTATTGTTTTATCAGTACTGGGTACCTGACCGTACTGGCCTACGAGTGAGAAGGCAATATTGGCATCACACAGTTACTGTTGAATATGTCATTCAATCCATTTTGAAAATAGTAATGCAATGTGGTTTTGTTTTGTTTGCTTTTTGCAGTAATGAAGAATGAAAAAGTTATATTAAAATTAAATTGGAGGGGAACTGGATTCAGCATTTCTTCATGAACTCTGCACTTGTGAGCATTGACCTTCTTGAGTGCCCTGACAGGTACACGCAACTTTAAGACTATAATCTTCATCAACTGCTGTGCAAGCTTTCGTGCTATACCTCCCCCTCCGGTTTTGATTTATACATTTGCTCTCTCAATTCATGTCCTCTAATATCTGGAGGCTCTCTCCTAGCATTTCTCTCTACCACAGCACGTCATCCCAATGTAACCTCTCTCTTGTTCTTTCTGTTTACTGTTTCCTCACTGCTCTGTAAAACTTTTCTAATTTCTCTAACTTCCACACTCCTGCTTTTATCCACATGTTCTATACACTTTCCTTCCCCTACCTTTGCATGTGTCTACACAAAGCACCATTTGTACAGACCTCTATTGCAGCTATTTCTGCACTGCTCAATGAAATGCTCTCCTGCACATCCTATTCTCTTCCACCTTCCCTCATTCTCTACGCCCCCCTCTCAAAGCCCCCTCTCTCTATGTCTCCTCTCTCTACGCCTATCTGTCTCATTCTCTTGATGCCCTTCTCTCTCTACATATCCCTATCTCTGTCTCTCTCTACACCTATCTCTGTGTCTCCTTCTATGCTCGCTGATGTTGGGGGATATCTCTTATAATCTTGGACCGGCTCATATACACATCAGGCCTCCCTACTAAGAGTGTTAACCTATCTAATGTAATCCACATTCCTTTCCTTACTTTTCTCTTCCCTTCTCCTGTGCCCTCTGGAATGTCCACTCTTACTAACAAGGCTCTAGTTGTACATAACCTCTTCTGCTCTCATCAGTCACAATCAGTCATTCCCCTCACCGCATCTTACCTGTCCCACTGATTTGCCTCTGCTTAATTAAACTCTCCTCTGACATCTACTCTAACCTCTCTTCTCTCTTCTCTCTCTCTCTTTCTGCTTAAACTAACAATCTTATTAACTCTTACAATGCTATCCTCCTATCTATATGCCCCCTATAGGCTCTGACACACTCATCCCTCTAACTCACACCTTTGGCTAAATTCCCAAACACACTCATCACACTTCCACTCGCTGTTCTTAATACCTACGGAGGAAATCTCACACTTTGTTTGATTTTTCTACAGTAAAAATGTCTCCTGTCCTGTATAAAGCTGCTCTCTAGGGCTAAATACACTACTTTTTTCCACACTCATCAACACTCAAATTTAATTTACGCTGTTTTTTTCTCTGTATTTGACTCCCTCCACTGACCTTCTCCTCCCACTTGCCATCCTTCCTTCACTTCTCCTCAAGCATTTGACTACTTCAGAGGCAAGGTGGATGCCACCCAAAAGGAGATTCCTTCTGTCCTTCCCCCTTCTCTCCTTCTACCCAAATCTCCTTCTGCACTTGACTCCTTTTCTTCTCTTACAGAGCTGGAAGCTAATCATCTTCTCTTCTCCCTCTACCACATGCCCTCTAGATCGTATCCCCTCACACCTTACTGCATCTCTTAGTCCCCACTCTCACCCACATCTTCAATTTCTCCCTATTCTCTGGATTTTTGCCCTCTTACTTTAAGCCTGTAGCGGTCACCCTTTTGTCAGAAACAAACTACACCCTATGTGCCTTACTAACTACCGCTCTGTATCCCTCATGCTGTTTGCCTTCTAATTGCTAGTGTCAACATTCTTAAATCACATGCCCTCCTGGATCCTTTACAACCTGCCTTTCGTACAGCACGTTCTACAGACTGTGCTTAAAGCTAATTCCCAAGGTTTTTCCCTACTAATCCTACTTGATCTATCGGCTGCGTTTGATGCTCTCAATCACTCTCCTCCTTCATATTCTAAACTCTCTCTTGGTATCAGTAACAAAGTTCTATCCTGGTTTTCATCATAACTTTCCTGTCACACATTCTCCATCTCTGTTGCTAACATGTCTTCGTCTTCTATTGATCTGTCTGTGGGTATACATCAGGTCTCTGTTCTGAGATCTCTCTTTCTCTCTACATACTATCATTTGGTGACTTCATCAATGCTTTTGGCCTTAGATATAATCTCTATGCGGATGATACACACACAAATCTATCCACCCCTGTTCTCACTCCTGCAATCCAGTCCCTACTCTTGGGTTGTCTCCTGGCTATATGCTCATGGATGGCACTCCACTGCCTTAAACTTAATGTCTAAAACTGGGCTCATATTATCCCCTTTCTCCATCACAGTAAACAGTACTACCATCTATCTTGTCATCAAACATGTTGCATAGGAGTAACATTTGGCTCTTCAATTCCATCTCCATTCACATGCACGGCTATGGGTAAAATGTGTTGCCTCTTTCTCTGTAATATTGCCAAGATCTTCCCTTTCCCCTCTCAACCTACTGCTAAAACTCCAATGTATACTGTTATCCTATAGGTTATTTTAACATACTACTAACAGGCCTCCATGCTTCACAACTTTCTCCTATGCAAAACTCTGCTGCTTGAATTATCTCACTTTCTTCCACAACAGTCTCTGCTCATCTCCTTAAATCCCTGTCCTGGCATCCCATCAAGTTTTTGTATCACCTACAAAGTTCTCCTCCTTACCTTTTTGTTAAGGCTCTCCATTAATCTGCTCCTTCTTGCATATCATCTTTGATCTCTCGTTATGCCCTTGCTTGTCTCTTGCACTATAACCATAACTGTCTCCTGTAAACTTCTTTCACCTCTACTGTTCTCTCACTTGCCTGAAACCATTTTCCATCACTGCACCGTACATGTGAAACTTCCTCACACTCAGTATATGCCAACATAACCTCTTCCACCCACATGTAAGACCAATCTTAAAATTCACGACTTAAATCAAGCATTTCAAAAACTTTGACTCGTGGCTACTGTCCCACACCCACAGTCACTGCTAACAACTATTGTTCCCAAGATGTGCTTTCTACTAATTGTACCCACCATTAAGGACAAGCATTGTCATCTACTGCACTTCTTCCCCCAACTGCTGCCTCTCTTTAAGTCTTCTAACATTTCTATTAGATTGTAAAGTTCCCAGGGCAAGGATTTACTTTCCTATAATCTGTTTTTATTTGTCGCACTTATTTTTTAATTATTTTTCCCCTCTCCCCTAATGATATACATATAGGTTTTCCTGTCATTTGCATGACAGAGTTATTATGGTTAACTATTGCATCATGTAGACTGCCTTTTCAGTGTGATGTAATTGATTCAGTACTTTGTGTGCAGACTGTGACTGCAGTACAGTGTCACGAACATTAATGACTTGTGTGGTAGAAGCTCTAGAAGGAACACAGCTATGGGAGGGAGGTGGATTTACTTTGGATCACATGGTTTGGCGCAAGGTTCATTGTATGTATGATCATAACCATGCAATGCTTAACTTTTATTTCAGGAGGGAAGAACAGTGAATATTGAAGCCATGTGTTTCTTTTCTGTCAGAAGAGAAATTTTGAAAGACAGTTGAAGAGGAGGAAAATGACTACACAGAGACAGATAAGCAATGTGTATATTTCTCATTTAGTATTTGTCGTTTTGTTGACTCCACACAATCCAGCTGCTAAGGGTTTCGCATTGGACATATTCCCCTCTACTCTACCCTTCCTGTGATCTGTACCATGCAGGTTTTTGTTGATTCAATACATCATGAGTAGAGTGTGGCTGCTGTATGAAGTATTGACCCAAGGACCACATCTACTACCATTCATAACAAGAACATGTGCAGTAGCGCACTGCTGTAGTTCTATGTGTTTTATTAAAGGTTGAAGTGGTGCAATCATATGAATCTGGAGTGGGATGAATCCTGTTTGCATCATATGGTTTCATCTAGGCCAGTAGAGTATATCTCTCAGTACAGGTTACACATGGCATCAGTAGTAGTGATTTAAAGAACAGAAAAAACAAGAGAAACTTCAATGTTGATAACAAAGCCAAGTAATGTTGAAGATACTCCTTTAACTATTTATTTGATCAGTCTGTACTGTCTACTCCCCACACAGCTACTAAGTCTTCCATTTGAGATACATTCACCTCCTACTCTGCACTGCTGTTCTGTCCTCTATTCAGAGATGAGTTCCAGTCATGTTTACCACTCTGAATCACTCTGCAGTCATTGATTCAGCACATCATGGGTAGAGCATGGCTACAGATACAGTAAGCTTTATTTTACCGGCTGATCATCCATAATATTGCATTAAAACATAGAATATTACTCAGTTTCCAAAAGATTCAGTGATGCTAATAATGCAGAATCTTACAACACATCCCATCATAATGCACCAGAGGAAGAAATAATCCTTGCTACACTACCGACACGTTTTATTGAAGCACGGCTAGCACCGCAAGCCGGGGGATGCCCCGGCGTGCTAGCCGCACTCCCTCAGCGTGCCGCGCATCACCGATGCACGGTCACGCGTCATCGGGTGCCTGCGCCCCCTGCACGCGCGTCCAGGGCTCCCCGAGGGAGCACTGGTGTCCCGCGATGTGGGGGACAGCGGCAGGGGGTTCCGGGGGACCCGACGGACCCGGCAGCGGAAGGGAGAAAGCCCCGATCGGAGGGCGCTCCTCCGCTGCTTCGGCGTGCGCCCGGCACCCTCCGGCGCGCGCCAGGTTACTGCTGCGGCCAAGAACGGGCAAATGCTCGAATAAACTCGGCCGCAGCAGTATATCTGTACATTGTGTGACGTTTGGCCTCCATGACCATTGATAGCAAATACATATTTTGTATTGAGCGGCTGTGTTATGATGTAGTTGTTATTGATCATCATTGAGATATAATCACAAGAATCTTATGCAAAGGGAAAATGTCTGCAGCATAGTGGGATTTCAGCTCCCAAACTTCTGTAATATTAATGCAATGTCTTACTTTTATTGCAGTGAACACTGAAGAGACGGATCTACGACAACACTGCACAGGACAAGAGCAAACACTACAAGCAGCAAAATGATCTTGCAGTTGCAAGTATGTTCTGTAATGTGCACAATTATTATTTATGGGCTACACACCACAGTGCTGGACATATTCTGTTAACTTCTACCCCTACCATGGAGATGTCTTCCTGTGATTGATTCAGTACATCATATGCACAGTGTGGCTATGATATGATGGATGGATTTAATGAACCCACCACCCACTGACATCTGCATCATCTTCTGTAAAGTGCAGCAGGATATTATCAGCATTTGGGGTGGTATAATCTGGGGCATCTATGTGCTTTTGTGCCTGGATAAGTTCCTCCAGCTGAACCACCCCCCTATACCTGCCACACAGGCATACTTACAGAGCACACTTACTTATGCACACTGACACTTGGAATACACACACACACACACACACACACACACAGACACTGTCATGCATGCAGTGTCCTGTATGCAGAGTACAGAAAGTCTCCACCTTACTCTGGCCCGTACTCATGGCCTATCCCCAGCATCTGTCATCCACAACCTCTGTTCCCTCCCTGTAAAGTGCTGCACTAACACACCTGGGTCAGCGCTGCAGCTGATCACAGTGCCGGATCATGATGTCAATGGGATAGGCAGCAGAGCTGATTGACAAGTCAATCAATGCAGCTCCGCAATATATGCACCAAAAGAGATTTCTGTACCCCCTGTCAGGCTACTCCCTGGGCAGCGACCCTTCTCACCCCTCTCATTCCACCTCTGATCACAATAATCTCTCTTGGAGTGTGTAGCAAATTGGAGTTGGGGGAATCTCACCTCTGTAGTGCATGGTCACAATCTGGGCACTGTACCCAAATATTGGGCAATGTGGCACGTCTTACAGTAGAGAATAGAATAAGTAACTATATTCTTTACTTGTGTATTAAGGAACTTATTTGCAATAAAAATTCAGTCCACCTGGGACCAAGACTTTCTGGTTTTCTGAACAAAGTGGAATTGTTTTCCTATAATTTTATATTCTCTGAAATGTAACATCACAATAAAGTACTCCTATTTTTTTCCTTTGTGCTTTTTTATGGACTATTCCTTTATGTATTTCACTTAATGGGACTAATTACCTTACGATTAGATTTCACTTGTATTTTCTTGGGTTACTCTTTGGAATTTCTCTCTGTGTTCATTTATACTATCTTATTTAGAGCAGTCTTTGCCATTGGACCCCATTTCTTGCCAGAGAGATCTGTAACACAGAGTATTGAAGAGAGTACAGAACAGTGGTGAAGTAGATTTTTATGCTTCTAGGCAGCCTCCCTTCTCACCATGTATTCTGCCCCCGACGGTCTCTTGCACTGCTCCCTCCTACACCCACTCTCCTCACTCTTCCCTCCCCTCCCCGCTATCACTCAATGACCCCCTCTCATTCAATCCTGCTCCCTTACTCCCCCCTCACTCATTCTTCCTTCTGCACACACAATCCTCCCGAATATCACTCCCAAACAACACACACACTAATTCTCCCCACAATACACACTATAATACCTCCTTGTGACGATAGCTTCCACAGGCTTATTAATATTACACAAAAATAATTGGGTTTGAACTGAACGAGGCTTAAGATATAATAAATTGTATTTATTCCTTAGAATATAGGTGAACACAACAGATAATACAGTAACGAACAAGAAGTACACTTACTTAAGGGTTGGGGAATGAGAAGTATGATGTAGCATTTCTTTCAGCAGTGAGGAAATCATTCAGGTGATATCAGGTAACCATATCAGCAAACGAAGACAAAGGATATATGGGTGGACAGCAGTTTATAAACCATTCTCCTTCTATTCTTAACCTTAAGCACAGGGGATTGGTTTACAATTACCTCCAGCCACTCACTAACGTGGGAAAGCATTCTGACCCATGCCCCCCTGCTAGTTGGCACATGCGCAGTAGAACTCTGGGGGTCTCATTTCTGAAGCCCCACATTTACGTCAGGAATGCCAGACAGTCTACCATTTGGAGTTCTGGCAGGAAAACCTTTGTTGAAAGGTGTTAACTGGAACACTTAAGACCTGCCCTGGTTTGGGCTTCGGATAAACAGTGAGGGTGATAAAACTCTTTGAACAGCACTTAAATCCTAGACATAGCGGCGTCCCCAGGGCCATCTGCTACCTTATGGCCCAAAAGAATCTCTTCTGGGTCTTTGTCCATACCTTAAGATACACTATTAAGCATAAAACATAAACGTATTAAAATATCCGGTTCCGTTAGGTTTAGCAGGTCCAAACTTCCCAGTTCGCATTGCCAGAACTGGGACACCATATGGTCCAAAAAGCGACTTGCTACGACCTAAGAAACCGGAGTTACACCAATGCACATTAAATCATTTTAATACAAAAATCTCCATTGAAAAAGAAATCTCAGCTTTTCACTAAATCCCCATTGAAAACAACGGGCAGCTCCGCCATAGACTTTCAATGGTAAATCGCCGCCATTGAAGTCAATGGGGGTTTTCTGCCATTGAAGTTTATGGGAAAAGTCCCGAACTTCAAGGGGGTCCATACTCCGTCGGGTTGGTCCAAGCGGGTCAAGGATGGTTCTGCAGCGATGCCGGAGCAGTGGCTACAGATACCCCAAACCCTGATCCGCTGAACCCTCCGGAACCGGAGATATGGATTCCTAAAATTCAGCATTTCTCACTTAGTCATTTTTCTGAGCCGTTTCTGCCGCCGCCGGCAAAGCCTATGGCGCGACCCGCTCTATCTGGTTCGACCCTTATCGGGGGTCCAGGATTCGGGGACCCGGTGGTGGTCGAGTGGGGGGACGCTTAGGAACTAGGGGCAAAAAGAATTTTATCCCTAGGTGCCCTAAAACAGTTTATTTCCCCGCTAATTGACGTTGAACTTGACCCAGTGATTTTAGCTCTTTTGAAGGACATTGTATCCGCTTTGCGGTTTGCGGTCTGGACGGCAGCCAACTAGGTTACCTCGAGGCATCTCCATTGAAGTCAATGAGCCCATTGACTTTCAATGGGAAACCGCCGCTCTCCCTCTCGGACGCCACCTGCTGGTCACTACAGGAAACAGGACGAAAACAGCACAAATTCCTATTGAAATGCATTGAGCCCTAATGGCGGCCAATGGGGACCTGCAAAATGGTGCCCGAAAAGGCGGGAAACTTACACAAAGAGCTATAATCATTAAAGAATTATTAACCCTTGTGCTCCCGGATGGATTCTAGTGTGTGTGTGATGCAAACACTGAGTAACCAGACATTACAATGGAACAGGGGAAAATACATTTACATGTCATAACAAGGGTTACATCACATTTCTGGACCTCAGCCCAGTTAACCCCTTGTCTCCCTGGTGCGGTCAGGGGTGGCCAAATGGGGTGCAACCCCTTTAATACCGGGCCACCCCCTCTCTCCCTCTACACCTCCCCTTCTTAATGCGTGTCCTGTGGCCCACTGGCCCTGACGGGGAGTGGGGCACTGCTGGCACCATTAATGAATTCAGTCTCAGAGGGATAGTCCTGGCGTGAAAGTCCATCAGCATTGCTGTTTTCACTACCCTTTTTGTGCTGAATGGTGAATTCAAATTCTTGCAAAGCCAAGCTCCATCTCAGCAGTTTGGCATTTTCCCCTGATACCCTCTGTAGCCAGCTCAGGGGATTGTGGTCGGTAATGACCGTGAAAGCCCTCCCATAGACATAGGGCTGGAGCTTTTTGAGTGCCCACACAATGGCCAAGCACTCCTTTTCAATGGTGGCATATGCCACCTCCCTGGGGAGCAGTTTGCGACTGAGATACACCACAGGGTGCTCTTTGCCGTCGTCCCCCACCTGGCTCAACACAGCCCCCACACCAAAGTCTGAGGCATCAGTCTGAATAAGAAAATGCTTGGTATAATCTGGGGCAGCCAGGATGGGGGCCTCAGCAAGCGCAGCTTTCAGTGCCTGGAAAGCAGTTTCACAGGCAGGAGACCAGGTAATAAGCACAGGCAGTTGCTTCTTAGTCAGATCAGTCAGGGGTTTGGCCACGGCGCTGTACTGTGGGACAAATTTCCTGTAGTACCCTGCGGTGCCCAAAAAGGCCATGACCTGTTTCTTGGTTTTTGGAACAGGCCACTGAACTATGGCTTCTACCTTGGCTGGCTCTGGCTTGAAATGCCCTCCACCCACCCTGTGCCCTAAGTACAGGACTTCTGCCATACCTACCATACACTTAGTGGGTTTTAAGGTAAGCCCAGCCTCCCTGATTCTATCCAGCACCGCAGCTACATGTCCTATGTGGGATTCCCAGGAATTACTAAAGACAGCAATGTCATCTAAGTAAGCCCTGGCATAGCTCTGCATCCCTTCCAGTAACCTATTGACCAGGCGTTGGAAGGTAGCCGGGGCATTCTTCATCCCAAATGGCATCACCAAAAACTCATAGAGGCCACTTGGAGTGAAGAATGCTGACTTCTCCCTAGCCTCCAGGGTCAGGGGAATCTGCCAGTAGCCTTTGCTCAGATCCATGGTGGTCAGATACTTTGCCCCCGCGAGTTCATCTAGTAACTCATCCATGCGGGGCATGGGGTAAGCATCTGACACCGTCCCAGCGTTGAGCAACCGGTAGTCCACACAAAACCGGGTGGTTTTGTCCTTCTTAGGCACTAGGACTACTGGACTTGCCCAAGGGCTCTGGGACGGAGTAATTACCCCTAGGGTCAGCATCTCCTCAATCTCTCTCTCCATACTTGTCTTGACCTCTGCTGACACTCTATAAGCGTGCTTATGCAGAGGCTGCAGGTCCCCTGTGTGTACTGGGTGTTTGGTGAGATGTGTGGTCCCTGGCATGTCAGTGAAGAGGGCGCTATACTGAGCTAGCATGTCCCTGGCTTCTCCCTTCTGCCTAGCACTCAACTGTGCCCCGATCTCTACCTGCTCAACAGTGTTTCCTTGCTTTGCCTCCCCTAGGAGATCAGGCAGAGCATTGCTCGCCGGATCCTCCAGCAGTGGGCTACAAATGGCCATTACTGCTCCCATACTCGGTGCTCTGTATTCCTTTAACATATTAATGTGATATGTCTTGTGCCTCTCAGGCGCTACCTGTACAACATAGTTGCACTCATTCACCTTTCGGATAACCGGGTACGGTCCCGACCAGGCAGCCATCAGCTTGTTCTCCCGAGTGGGTTTGAGAACAAGCACCTGCTGTCCTGGGATGAATTCTCTGCTACGGCCTGCTGGTCATACCATTGCTTCTGCTTGGTCTGAGCAGCCCTGAGGTGGTCCTGGGCCACCCCCATAAGCATCTCTAACCGGTCTCTGAGATCTACTACATACTGGATCACTGAAGCATCAGTAGCAGTAGTCTTCCCCTCCCATCCCTCACGGAAGAGGTCCAGAGGTCCACGTACCCTGCGGCCATATAGTAGCTCGAAGGGGGAGAAGCCTGTAGATTCTTGCGGTACCTCTCGGTATGCAAACAGCAAGTGCTGCAGGTGAATCTCCCAGTCTTTCCCCTCCGCCTCTATAAAGGTCCGAAGCATCTGCTTCAGGGTACCATTAAACCTCTCACATAATCTGTTTGTTTGGGGATGGTAAGGGGTAGTGCGCTGGTGCTGTACACCGCAGGCATCCCAGAGACAATGTAACAGTTCACTCATGAACTGCGACCCCTGATCAGTTAGGATCTCACTAGGGAAACCTACCCTAGCAAAAATGTTCAGCAAAGCTGCTGCCACTGTCTTGGCACTTATGGTGCCCAGCGCTACCGCCTCAGGGTACCGGGTGGCAAAATCCACCACCGTGAGGATGTAGCACTTCCCTGACCTGCTAGGAATCATGAGGGGTCCTATCAGGTCCATCGCTACCTTCTGGAAGGGTTCCCCTATTATCGGTAGGGGTCTCAGGGGTGCCTTCACACGGTCGCCCGCCTTACCTACTCGCTGGCAGGCATCACAGGAGCGGCAGAAATCAGCCGCATCCCTGGATGCCCCCGGCCAGAAATAACGCTGCAATAACCGGGCTCGCGTTCTGGTGACCCCCTGATGTCCCGCTAACGGAATAGAGTGAGCTACCCATAACAATTGCTGTCGGTACCCCTGGGGTACTACTAGCTGTCGCTTACCGGTCAATCCCTTCTCTATTCTCGGGTTCCCTTCTTCTCTGTATAGGAGTCCCTTATGCCATAGGCAGCGCTCAGTGCCCTCCCCTGCCTGAGATTCGGACGCCCGAAGTCTCACGCCGGCCAGGGTAGGGTCTGCCTTCACTGCCTCCCTAAACTGGGCTCCTAAATCTGCCCCCCCCCAGTCATGTCATTGTCAGGGGAAGGGGACACGGTAAGGGGGAACAGTAAGTCAGCCTGTGGTTGCAACTGATCCTGGCTTACCTCCCTGGGCTCCTCTGTGCCCTCCGCTAACGTTGGTCCCAAAGGCTGGGGGACTGGGGTGGCCACCGCCGACATTGCCGCGGTCTGGCTCCGGGTAACCGCCGCCACTGCAGCGGGCTGGGGCACACGGTCGTAGGTGCAGGTCATCGGTCCCAGGTCATTGCCCAAAAGAATTTCAGCATCCAAACCTGGTAAAACCCCCACCTCCCGCACACTCTTGCCCACCCCCCAATCCAAAAAAATGCGGGCCACCTGCAGGAAACGTGGCTCTCCGTCAGCCACAGTGATCTGTATCCCAGGGCCTGGGATCAATTCCTCTGGCCGGACCATATCAGGTCGGACCAGGGTCACTGCAGCTCCTGAATCAAGTAAGCCAACTGCTTGCCGGTCACCGACTGTGACCGGGGTGAGATGCTTGCTCCTGCCGTCCGTCTGCTGCAGGTCTGCGCTGTGATGTCCTCCGCTCCTGGCTGTAGGCACTGAAGAAACCGGGGTAGGGGTGACATGGGACGTCTCGCTGGGAGTTGTTTCCATGACCGGTCCTGGTTCTTTGGTGGAAGCCACCCGCACGCGGGCTACCGGCTTTGCAGCTGGGGTGCGTTGCCCTCGATAGGGTCCGTTGGAACGCAGGGGTTCCGGGCAATCTGGTCTGATGTGACCAGTGCTGTTGCAATTGTAGCACCGGCGCTCATGCCGGAGCTCTCCCGCCTTCTGTGACCCGCTGCCCGCAGGCGGCTTTTGGGTCCACTGGGGGGTACTCACAGCTTTCTTGGCCGGCGCCGGTGGGGTTACCACTTTGGCTGGTACCTTGGCGGTCATCTGGGACCGGCTGACCACATAGTCATCTGCCATCCTCGCCGCCTCGGTGTAGGTCTTGGGCTTTTTATCATACACAAAAGCCCTCACCGCCGGCGGGCACTGCTGCATGAGCTGCTCCTGAAAGATGAGGTCCAGCAGGCGTTGGTAAGTCTTGGCCTCAGAGCCCTCCACCCAGTGTAACCCATACAAAGCCATGCGGGTCACATAAGTGACATAGGTCTCCTGAGGGTGCCTCTCCTCCAGCCGGAACTTACCCCAGTAAGCTTCAGGGGTAAAACCATGCTGAAACAGCAAAAGTTCTTTCAGGTGGTCATAGTCATCAGCAAACTCCTCTGTAAGCGCCATCAAAGTCTGTTTAGCCAAGCTGGAGAGTAGCGGGTCCAGGCGTGCAACCCTATGCTGGGGAAGCACCCCGTACCGCCGGCACTGCGTTTCAAAGTTCCTTAGAAACATGTCAATCCGATCAGTGCCCTCCACATACTTGGTGAGACTGTGCTTGTCCAGTTGGAGTCCATCTCTGGGGGGTCGGACCGGGGGGCAATAAGCGGGTCTGTTCATTGCCATAGAGATAAACGTTAGGGTTAGGGTTAGGGTTATAGGGGAATACGAAAATTTAGGTATGTGACTCATTTGGGTACTAACCAATCAGAGAAGAGTTAGGGTTGAAAGTTAGGGTTGAAAGTTAGGGTTGAAAGTTAGGGTTGACACTTAGGATTATTTTTCTATTTTTGTTTGGCCCAGGGTTATAGGGGAATACGAAAATTTAGGTATGTGACTCATTTGGGTACTAACCAATCAGAGAAGAGTTAGGGTTGAAAGTTAGGGTTGAAAGTTAGGGTTGAAAGTTAGGGTTGAAAGTTAGGGTTGACACTTAGGATTATTTTTCTATTTTTGTTTGGCCCAGGGTTATAGGGGAATACGAAAATTTAGGTATGTGACTCATTTGGGTACTAACCAATCAGAGAAGAGTTAGGGTTGAAAGTTAGGGTTGAAAGTTAGGGTTGAACGTTAGGGTTGAAAGTTAGGATTATTTTTCTATTTTTGTTTGGCCCAGGGTTATAGGGGAATACGAAAATTTAGGTATGTGACTCATTTGGGTACTAACCAATCAGAGAAGAGTTAGGGTTGAAAGTTAGGGTTGAAAGTTAGGGTTGAAAGTTAGGGTTGACACTTAGGATTATTTTTCTATTTTTGTTTGGCCCAGGGTTATAGGGGAATACGAAAATTTAGGTATGTGACTCATTTGGGTACTAACCAATCAGAGAAGAGTTAGGGTTGAAAGTTAGGGTTGAAAGTTAGGGTTGAAAGTTAGGGTTGACACTTAGGATTATTTTTCTATTTTTGTTTGGCCCAGGGTTATAGGGGAATACGAAAATTTAGGTATGTGACTCATTTGGGTACTAACCAATCAGAGAAGAGTTAGGGTTGAAAGTTAGGGTTGAAAGTTAGGGTTGAAAGTTAGGGTTGACACTTAGGATTATTTTTCTATTTTTGTTTGGCTGAGGGTTATAGGGGAATACGAAAATTTAGGTATGTGACTCATTTGGGTACTAACCAATCAGAGAAGAGTTAGGGTTGAAAGTTAGGGTTGAAAGTTAGGGTTGAAAGTTAGGGTTGAAAGTTAGGGTTGAAAGTTAGGGTTGAAAGTTAGGGTTGACACTTAGGATTATTTTTCTATTTTTGTTTGGCCCAGGGTTATAGGGGAATACGAAAATTTAGGTATGTGACTCATTTGGGTACTAACCAATCAGAGAAGAGTTAGGGTTGAAAGTTAGGGTTGAAAGTTAGGGTTGAAAGTTAGGGTTGACACTTAGGATTATTTTTCTATTTTTGTTTGGCCCAGGGTTATAGGGGAATACGAAAATTTAGGTATGTGACTCATTTGGGTACTAACCAATCAGAGAAGAGTTAGGGTTGAAAGTTAGGGTTGAAAGTTAGGGTTGAAAGTTAGGGTTGAAAGTTAGGGTTGACACTTAGGATTATTTTTCTATTTTTGTTTGGCCCAGGGTTATAGGGGAATACGAAAATTTAGGTATGTGACTCATTTGGGTACTAACCAATCTGAGAAGAGTTAGGGTTGAAAGTTAGGGTTGAAAGTTAGGGTTGAAAGTTAGGGTTGAAAGTTAGGGTTGAAAGTTAGGGTTGAAAGTTAGGATTATTTTTCTATTTTTGTTTGGCCCAGGGTTATAGGGGAATACGAAAATTTAGGTATGTGACTCATTTGGGTACTAACCAATCCGAGAAGAGTTAGGGTTGAAAGTTAGGGTTGAAAGTTAGGGTTGAAAGTTAGGGTTGAAAGTTAGGGTTGAAAGTTAGGGTTGACACTTAGGATTATTTTTCTATTTTTGTTTGGCCCAGGGTTATAGGGGAATACGAAAATTTAGGTATGTGACTCATTTGGGTACTAACCAATCAGAGAAGAGTTAGGGTTGAAAGTTAGGGTTGAAAGTTAGGGTTGAAAGTTAGGGTTGACACTTAGGATTATTTTTCTATTTTTGTTTGGCCCAGGGTTATAGGGGAATACGAAAATTTAGGTATGTGACTCATTTGGGTACTAACCAATCAGAGAAGAGTTAGGGTTGAAAGTTAGGGTTGAAAGTTAGGGTTGAAAGTTAGGGTTGAAAGTTAGGGTTGACACTTAGGATTATTTTTCTATTTTTGTTTGGCCCAGGGTTATAGGGGAATACGAAAATTTAGGTATGTGACTCATTTGGGTACTAACCAATCGGAGAAGAGTTAGGGTTGAAAGTTAGGGTTGAAAGTTAGGGTTGAAAGTTAGGGTTGAAAGTTAGGGTTGAAAGTTAGGATTATTTTTCTATTTTTGTTTGGCCCAGGGTTATAGGGGAATACGAAAATTTAGGTATGTGACTCATTTGGGTACTAACCAATCAGAGAAGAGTTAGGGTTGAAAGTTAGGGTTGAAAGTTAGGGTTGAAAGTTAGGGTTGACACTTAGGATTATTTTTCTATTTTTGTTTGGCCCAGGGTTATAGGGGAATACGAAAATTTAGGTATGTGACTCATTTGGGTACTAACCAATCAGAGAAGAGTTAGGGTTGAAAGTTAGGGTTGAAAGTTAGGGTTGAAAGTTAGGGTTGAAAGTTAGGATTATTTTTCTATTTTTGTTTGGCCCAGGGTTATAGGGGAATACGAAAATTTAGGTATGTGACTCATTTGGGTACTAACCAATCAGAGAAGAGTTAGGGTTGAAAGTTAGGGTTGAAAGTTAGGGTTGAAAGTTAGGGTTGACACTTAGGATTATTTTTCTATTTTTGTTTGGCCCAGGGTAATAGGGGAATACGAAAATTTAGGTATGTGACTCATTTGGGTACTAACCAATCAGAGAAGAGTTAGGGTTGAAAGTTAGGGTTGAAAGTTAGGGTTGAAAGTTAGGGTTGAAAGTTAGGGTTGAAAGTTAGGGTTGACACTTAGGATTATTTTTCTATTTTTGTTTGGCCCAGGGTTATAGGGGAATACGAAAATTTAGGTATGTGACTCATTTGGGTACTAACCAATCAGTGAAGAGTTAGGGTTGAAAGTTAGGGTTGAAAGTTAGGGTTGAAAGTTAGGGTTGAAAGTTAGGGTTGAAAGTTAGGGTTGACACTTAGGATTATTTTTCTATTTTTGTTTGGCCCAGGGTTATAGGGGAATACGAAAATTTAGGTATGTGACTCATTTGGGTACTAACCCCGCGTATTAGGGTTAGGGTTAGGGTTAGGGTTAGGGTTAGGGTTAGGGTTATAGGGGAATACGAAAATTTAGGTATGTGACTCATTTGGGTACTAACCAATCAGAGAAGAGTTAGGGTTGAAAGTTAGGGTTAGGGTTAGGGTTAGGGTTAGGGTTAGGGTTAGGGTTAGGGTTAGGGTTGAAAGTTAGGGTTAGGGTTAGGGTTAGGGTTAGGGTTAGGGTTAGGGTTAGGGTTAGGGTTAGGGTTATAGGGGAATACGAAAATTTAGGTATGTGACTCATTTGGGTACTAACCAATCAGAGAAGAGTTAGGGTTGAAAGTTAGGGTTGAAAGTTAGGGTTGACACTTAGGATTATTTTTCTATTTTTGTTTGGGTTAGGGTTAGGGTTAGGGTTAGGGTTAGGGTTAGGGTTATAGGGGAATACGAAAATTTAGGTATGTGACTCATTTGGGTACTAACCAATCAGAGAAGAGTTAGGGTTGAAAGTTAGGGTTGAAAGTTAGGGTTGAAAGTTAGGGTTGAAAGTTAGGATTATTTTTCTATTTTTGTTTGGCCCAGGGTTATAGGGGAATACGAAAATTTAGGTATGTGACTCATTTGGGTACTAACCAATCAGAGAAGAGTTAGGGTTGAAAGTTAGGGTTGAAAGTTAGGGTTGAAAGTTAGGGTTGACACTTAGGGTTAGGGTTAGGGTTAGGGTTAGGGTTAGGGTTATAGGGGAATACGAAAATTTAGGTATGTGACTCATTTGGGTACTAACCAATCAGAGAAGAGTTAGGGTTGAAAGTTAGGGTTGAAAGTTAGGGTTGAAAGTTAGGGTTGAAAGTTAGGGTTGAAAGTTAGGGTTGACACTTAGGATTATTTTTCTATTTTTGTTTGGCCCAGGGTTATAGGGGAATACGAAAATTTAGGTATGTGACTCATTTGGGTACTAACCAATCAGAGAAGAGTTAGGGTTGAAAGTTAGGGTTGAAAGTTAGGGTTGAAAGTTAGGGTTGAAAGTTAGGGTTGACACTTAGGATTATTTTTCTATTTTTGTTTGGCCCAGGGTTATAGGGGAATACGAAAATTTAGGTATGTGACTCATTTGGGTACTAACCAATCAGAGAAGAGTTAGGGTTGAAAGTTAGGGTTGAAAGTTAGGGTTGAAAGTTAGGGTTGAAAGTTAGGGTTGACACTTAGGATTATTTTTCTATTTTTGTTTGGCCCAGGGTTATAGGGGAATACGAAAATTTAGGTATGTGACTCATTTGGGTACTAACCAATCAGAGAAGAGTTAGGGTTGAAAGTTAGGGTTGAAAGTTAGGGTTGAAAGTTAGGGTTGAAAGTTAGTGTTGACACTTAGGATTATTTTTCTATTTTTGTTTGGCCCAGGGTTATAGGGGAATACGAAAATTTAGGTATGTGACTCATTTGGGTACTAACCAATCAGAGAAGAGTTAGGGTTGAAAGTTAGGGTTGAAAGTTAGGGTTGAAAGTTAGGGTTGACACTTAGGATTATTTTTCTATTTTTGTTTGGCCCAGGGTTATAGGGGAATACGAAAATTTAGGTATGTGACTCATTTGGGTACTAACCAATCAGAGAAGAGTTAGGGTTGAAAGTTAGGGTTGAAAGTTAGGGTTGAAAGTTAGGGTTGAAAGTTAGGGTTGAAAGTTAGGGTTGACACTTAGGATTATTTTTCTATTTTTGTTTGGCCCAGGGTTATAGGGGAATACGAAAATTTAGGTATGTGACTCATTTGGGTACTAACCAATCAGAGAAGAGTTAGGGTTGAAAGTTAGGGTTGAAAGTTAGGGTTGAAAGTTAGGGTTGAAAGTTAGGGTTGACACTTAGGATTATTTTTCTATTTTTGTTTGGCCCAGGGTTATAGGGGAATACGAAAATTTAGGTATGTGACTCATTTGGGTACTAACCAATCAGAGAAGAGTTAGGGTTGAAAGTTAGGGTTGAAAGTTAGGGTTGAAAGTTAGGGTTGAAAGTTAGGGTTGACACTTAGGATTATTTTTCTATTTTTGTTTGGCCCAGGGTTATAGGGGAATACGAAAATTTAGGTATGTGACTCATTTGGGTACTAACCAATCAGAGAAGAGTTAGGGTTGAAAGTTAGGGTTGAAAGTTAGGGTTGAAAGTTAGGGTTGACACTTAGGATTATTTTTCTATTTTTGTTTGGCCCAGGGTTATAGGGGAATACGAAAATTTAGGTATGTGACTCATTTGGGTACTAACCAATCAGAGAAGAGTTAGGGTTGAAAGTTAGGGTTGAAAGTTAGGGTTGAAAGTTAGGGTTGAAAGTTAGGGTTGACACTTAGGATTATTTTTCTATTTTTGTTTGGCCCAGGGTTATAGGGGAATACGAAAATTTAGGTATGTGACTCATTTGGGTACTAACCAATCAGAGAAGAGTTAGGGTTGAAAGTTAGGGTTGAAAGTTAGGGTTGAAAGTTAGGGTTGAAAGTTAGGGTTAGGGTTAGGGTTAGGGTTAGGGTTATAGGGGAATACGAAAATTTAGGTATGTGACTCATTTGGGTACTAACCAATCAGAGAAGAGTTAGGGTTGAAAGTTAGGGTTGAAAGTTAGGGTTGAAAGTTAGGGTTGAAAGTTAGGGTTGAAAGTTAGGGTTGACACTTAGGATTATTTTTCTATTTTTGTTTGGCCCAGGGTTATAGGGGAATACGAAAATTTAGGTATGTGACTCATTTGGGTACTAACCAATCAGAGAAGAGTTAGGGTTGAAAGTTAGGGTTGAAAGTTAGGGTTGAAAGTTAGGGTTGACACTTAGGATTATTTTTCTATTTTTGTTTGGCCCAGGGTTATAGGGGAATACGAAAATTTAGGTATGTGACTCATTTGGGTACTAACCAATCAGAGAAGAGTTAGGGTTGAAAGTTAGGGTTGAAAGTTAGGGTTGAAAGTTAGGGTTGAAAGTTAGGGTTGAAAGTTAGGGTTGACACTTAGGATTATTTTTCTATTTTTGTTTGGCCCAGGGTTATAGGGGAATACGAAAATTTAGGGTTAGGGTTAGGGTTAGGGTTAGGGTTAGGGTTAGGGTTAGGGTTAGGGTTAGGGTTAGGGTTAGGGTTAGGGTTAGGGTTAGGGTTAGGGTTAGGGTTAGGGTTAGGGTTAGGGTTAGGGTTAGGGTTAGGGTTAGGGTTAGGGTTAGGGTTAGGGTTAGGGTTAGGGTTAGGGTTAGGGTTAGGGTTAGGGTTAGGGTTAGGGTTAGGGTTAGGGTTAGGGTTAGGGTTAGGGTTAGGGTTAGGGTTAGGGTTAGGGTTAGGGTTAGGGTTAGGGTTAGGGTTAGGGTTAGGGTTAGGGTTAGGGTTAGGGTTAGGGTTAGGGTTAGGGTTAGGGTTAGGGTTAGGGTTAGGGTTAGGGTTAGGGTTAGGGTTAGGGTTAGGGTTAGGGTTAGGGTTAGGGTTAGGGTTAGGGTTAGGGTTAGGGTTAGGGTTAGGGTTAGGGTATTAGGGTTAGGGTTAGGGTTAGGGTATTAGGGTTAGGGTTAGGGTTAGGGTTAGGGTTAGGGTTAGGGTATTAGGGTTAGGGTTAGGGTTAGGGTTAGGGTTAGGGTTAGGGTTAGGGTATTAGGGTTAGGGTTAGGGTTAGGGTTAGGGTTAGGGTTAGGGTTAGGGTTAGGGTTAGGGTTAGGGTTATAGGGGAATACGAAAATTTAGGTATGTGACTCATTTGGGTACTAACCAATCAGAGAAGAGTTAGGGTTGAAAGTTAGGGTTAGGGTTAGGGTTAGGGTTAGGGTTAGGGTTAGGGTTATAGGGGAATACGAAAATTTAGGTATGTGACTCATTTGGGTACTAACCAATCAGAGAAGAGTTAGGGTTGAAAGTTAGGGTTGAAAGTTAGGGTTGAAAGTTAGGGTTGAAAGTTAGGGTTGAAAGTTAGGGTTGAAAGTTAGGGTTGAAAGTTAGGGTTGAAAGTTAGGGTTGACACTTAGGATTATTTTTCTATTTTTGTTTGGCCCAGGGTTATAGGGGAATACGAAAATTTAGGTATGTGACTCATTTGGGTACTAACCAATCAGAGAAGAGTTAGGGTTGAAAGTTAGGGTTGAAAGTTAGGGTTGGGTTAGGGTTAGGGTTAGGGTTAGGGTTAGGGTTAGGGTTAGGGTTAGGGTTAGGGTTAGGGTTATAGGGGAATACGAAAATTTAGGTATGTGACTCATTTGGGTACTAACCAATCAGAGAAGAGTTAGGGTTGAAAGTTAGGGTTGAAAGTTAGGGTTGAAAGTTAGGGTTGACACTTAGGATTATTTTTCTATTTTTGTTTGGCCCAGGGTTATAGGGGAATACGAAAATTTAGGTATGTGACTCATTTGGGTACTAACCAATCAGAGAAGAGTTAGGGTTGAAAGTTAGGGTTGAAAGTTAGGGTTGAAAGTTAGGGTTGAAAGTTAGGGTTGACACTTAGGATTATTTTTCTATTTTTGTTTGGCCCAGGGTTATAGGGGAATACGAAAATTTAGGTATGTGACTCATTTGGGTACTAACCAATCAGAGAAGAGTTAGGGTTGAAAGTTAGGGTTGAAAGTTAGGGTTGAAAGTTAGGGTTGACACTTAGGATTATTTTTCTATTTTTGTTTGGCCCAGGGTTATAGGGGAATACGAAAATTTAGGTATGTGACTCATTTGGGTACTAACCAATCAGAGAAGAGTTAGGGTTGAAAGTTAGGGTTGAAAGTTAGGGTTAGGGTTAGGGTTAGGGTTAGGGTTAGGGTTATAGGGGAATACGAAAATTTAGGTATGTGACTCATTTGGGTACTAACCAATCAGAGAAGAGTTAGGGTTGAAAGTTAGGGTTGAAAGTTAGGGTTGAAAGTTAGGGTTGACACTTAGGATTATTTTTCTATTTTTGTTTGGCCCAGGGTTATAGGGGAATACGAAAATTTAGGTATGTGACTCCTTTGGGTACTAACCAATCAGAGAAGAGTTAGGGTTGAAAGTTAGGGTTGAAAGTTAGGGTTAGGGTTAGGGTTAGGGTTAGGGTTATAGGGGAATACGAAAATTTAGGTATGTGACTCATTTGGGTACTAACCAATCAGAGAAGAGTTAGGGTTGAAAGTTAGGGTTGAAAGTTAGGGTTAGGGTTAGGGTTAGGGTTAGGGTTAGGGTTAGGGTTAGGGTTATAGGGGAATACGAAAATGTAGGTATGTGACTCATTTGGGTACTAACCAATCAGAGAAGAGTTAGGGTTGAAAGTTAGGGTTGAAAGTTAGGGTTGAAAGTTAGGGTTGAAAGTTAGGGTTGAAAGTTAGGATTATTTTTCTATTTTTGTTTGGCCCAGGGTTATAGGGGAATACGAAAATTTAGGTATGTGACTCATTTGGGTACTAACCAATCAGAGAAGAGTTAGGGTTGAAAGTTAGGGTTGAAAGTTAGGGTTGAAAGTTAGGGTTGAAAGTTAGGGTTGAAAGTTAGGGTTGAAAGTTAGGGTTGAAAGTTAGGGTTGAAAGTTAGGATTATTTTTCTATTTTTGTTTGGCCCAGGGTTATAGGGGAATACGAAAATTTAGGTATGTGACTCATTTGGGTACTAACCAATCAGAGAAGAGTTAGGGTTGAAAGTTAGGGTTGAAAGTTAGGGTTGAAAGTTAGGGTTGAAAGTTAGGGTTGAAAGTTAGGGTTGACACTTAGGATTATTTTTCTATTTTTGTTTGGCCCAGGGTTATAGGGGAATACGAAAATTTAGGTATGTGACTCATTTGGGTACTAACCAATCAGAGAAGAGTTAGGGTTGAAAGTTAGGGTTGAAAGTTAGGGTTGAAAGTTAGGGTTGAAAGTTAGGGTTGAAAGTTAGGGTTGACACTTAGGATTATTTTTCTATTTTTGTTTGGCCCAGGGTTATAGGGGAATACGAAAATTTAGGTATGTGACTCATTTGGGTACTAACCAATCAGAGAAGAGTTAGGGTTGAAAGTTAGGGTTGAAAGTTAGGGTTGACACTTAGGATTATTTTTCTATTTTTGTTTGGCCCAGGGTTATAGGGGAATACGAAAATTTAGGTATGTGACTCATTTGGGTACTAACCAATCAGAGAAGAGTTAGGGTTGAAAGTTAGGGTTGAAAGTTAGGGTTGAAAGTTAGGGTTGAAAGTTAGGGTTGAAAGTTAGGGTTGACACTTAGGATTATTTTTCTATTTTTGTTTGGCCCAGGGTTATAGGGGAATACGAAAATTTAGGTATGTGACTCATTTGGGTACTAACCAATCAGAGAAGAGTTAGGGTTGAAAGTTAGGGTTGAAAGTTAGGGTTGAAAGTTAGGGTTAGGGTTAGGGTTAGGGTTAGGGTTAGGGTTAGGGTTAGGGTTAGGGTTAGGGTTAGGGTTAGGGTTAGGGTTAGGGTTAGGGTTAGGGTTAGGGTTAGGGTTAGGGTTAGGGTTAGGGTTAGGGTTAGGGTTAGGGTTAGGGTTAGGGTTAGGGTTAGGGTTAGGGTTAGGGTTAGGGTTAGGGTTAGGGTTAGGGTTAGGGTTAGGGTTAGGGTTAGGGTTAGGGTTAGGGTTAGGGTTAGGGTTAGGGTTAGGGTTAGGGTTAGGGTTAGGGTTAGGGTTAGGGTTAGGGTTAGGGTTAGGGTTATAGGGGAATACGAAAATTTAGGTATGTGACTCATTTGGGTACTAACCAATCAGAGAAGAGTTAGGGTTGAAAGTTAGGGTTGAAAGTTAGGGTTGACACTTAGGATTATTTTTCTATTTTTGTTTGGCCCAGGGTTATAGGGGAATACGAAAATTTAGGTATGTGACTCATTTGGGTACTAACCAATCAGAGAAGAGTTAGGGTTGAAAGTTAGGGTTGAAAGTTAGGGTTGAAAGTTAGGGTTGAAAGTTAGGGTTGAAAGTTAGGGTTGACACTTAGGATTATTTTTCTATTTTTGTTTGGCCCAGGGTTATAGGGGAATACGAAAATTTAGGTATGTGACTCATTTGGGTACTAACCAATCAGAGAAGAGTTAGGGTTGAAAGTTAGGGTTGAAAGTGAGGGTTGAAAGTGAGGGTTGAAAGTTAGGGTTAGGGTTAGGGTTAGGGTTAGGGTTAGGGTTAGGGTTATAGGGTTAGGGTTAGGGTTAGGGTTAGGGTTAGGGTTAGGGTTAGGGTTAGGGTTAGGGTTAGGGTTAGGGTTAGGGTTAGGGTTAGGGTTAGGGTTAGGGTTAGGGTTAGGGTTAGGGTTAGGGTTAGGGTTAGGGTTAGGGTTAGGGTTAGGGTTAGGGTTAGGGTTAGGGTTAGGGTTAGGGTTAGGGTTAGGGTTAGGGTTAGGGTTAGGGTTAGGGTTAGGGTTAGGGTTAGGGTTAGGGTTAGGGTTAGGGTTATAGGGGAATACGAAAATTTAGGTATGTGACTCATTTGGGTACTAACCAATCAGAGAAGAGTTAGGGTTGAAAGTTAGGGTTGAAAGTTAGGGTTGAAAGTTAGGGTTGAAAGTTAGGGTTGACACTTTGGATTATTTTTCTATTTTTATTTGGCCCAGGGTTATAGGGGAATACGAAAATTTAGGTATGTGACTCATTTGGGTACTAACCAATCAGAGAAGAGTTAGGGTTGAAAGTTAGGGTTGAAAGTTAGGGTTGAAAGTTAGGATTATTTTTCTATTTTTGTTTGGCCCAGGGTTATAGGGGAATACGAAAATTTAGGTATGTGACTCATTTGGGTACTAACCAATCAGAGAAGAGTTAGGGTTGAAAGTTAGGGTTGAAAGTTAGGGTTGAAAGTTAGGGTTGAAAGTTAGGGTTGAAAGTTAGGGTTGACACTTAGGATTATTTTTCTATTTTTGTTTGGCCCAGGGTTATAGGGGAATACGAAAATTTAGGTATGTGACTCATTTGGGTACTAACCAATCAGAGAAGAGTTAGGGTTGAAAGTTAGGGTTGAAAGTTAGGGTTGAAAGTTAGGGTTGAAAGTTAGGATTATTTTTCTATTTTTGTTTGGCCCAGGGTTATAGGGGAATACGAAAATTTAGGTATGCGACTCATTTGGGTACTAACCAATCAGAGAAGAGTTAGGGTTGAAAGTTAGGGTTGAAAGTTAGGGTTGAAAGTTAGGGTTGAAAGTTAGGGTTGAAAGTTAGGGTTGACACTTAGGATTATTTTTCGATTTTTGTTTGGCCCAGGGTTATAGGGGAATACGAAAATTTAGGTATGTGACTCATTTGGGTACTAACCAATCAGAGAAGAGTTAGGGTTGAAAGTTAGGGTTGAAAGTTAGGGTTGAAAGTTAGGGTTGAAAGTTAGGGTTGACACTTTGGATTATTTTTCTATTTTTATTTGGCCCAGGGTTATAGGGGAATACGAAAATTTAGGTATGTGACTCATTTGGGTACTAACCAATCAGAGAAGAGTTAGGGTTGAAAGTTAGGGTTGAAAGTTAGGGTTGAAAGTTAGGGTTGAAAGTTAGGGTTGACACTTAGGATTATTTTTCTATTTTTGTTTGGCCCAGGGTTATAGGGGAATACGAAAATGTAGGTATGTGACTCATTTGGGTACTAACCAATCAGAGAAGAGTTAGGGTTGAAAGTTAGGGTTGAAAGTTAGGGTTGAAAGTTAGGGTTGACACTTAGGATTATTTTTCTATTTTTGTTTGGCCCAGGGTTATAGGGGAATACGAAAATTTAGGTATGTGACTCATTTGGGTACTAACCAATCAGAGAAGAGTTAGGGTTGAAAGTTAGGGTTGAAAGTTAGGGTTGAAAGTTAGGGTTGAAAGTTAGGGTTGACACTTAGGATTATTTTTCTATTTTTGTTTGGCCCAGGGTTATAGGGGAATACGAAAATTTAGGTATGTGACTCATTTGGGTACTAACCAATCAGATAAGAGTTAGGGTTGAAAGTTAGGGTTAGGGTTAGGGTTAGGGTTAGGGTTAGGGTTATAGGGGAATACGAAAATTTAGGTATGTGACTCATTTGGGTACTAACCAATCAGAGAAGAGTTAGGGTTGAAAATTAGGGTTGAAAGTTAGGGTTGAAAGTTAGGGTTAGGGTTAGGGTTAGGGTTAGGGTTAGGGTTAGGGTTATAGGGGAATACGAAAATTTAGGTATGTGACTCATTTGGGTACTAACCAATCAGAGAAGAGTTAGGGTTGAAAGTTAGGGTTGAAAGTTAGGGTTGAAAGTTAGGGTTGACACTTAGGATTATTTTTCTATTTTTGTTTGGCCCAGGGTTATAGGGGAATACGAAAATTTAGGTATGTGACTCATTTGGGTACTAACCAATCAGAGAAGAGTTAGGGTTGAAAGTTAGGGTTGAAAGTTAGGGTTGAAAGTTAGGGTTGAAAGTTAGGGTTGACACTTAGGATTATTTTTCTATTTTTGTTTGGCCCAGGGTTATAGGGGAATACGAAAATTTAGGTATGTGACTCATTTGGGTACTAACCAATCAGATAAGAGTTAGGGTTGAAAGTTAGGGTTGAAAGTTAGGGTTGAAAGTTAGGGTTGAAAGTTAGGGTTGAAAGTTAGGGTTGAAAGTTAGGATTATTTTTCTATTTTTGTTTGGCCCAGGGTTATAGGGGAATACGAAAATTTAGGTATGTGACTCATTTGGGTACTAACCAATCAGAGAAGAGTTAGGGTTGAAAGTTAGGGTTGAAAGTTAGGGTTGAAAGTTAGGGTTAGGGTTAGGGTTAGGGTTAGGGTTATAGGGGAATACGAAAATTTAGGTATGTGACTCATTTGGGTACTAACCAATCAGAGAAGAGTTAGGGTTGAAAGTTAGGGTTGAAAGTTAGGGTTGAAAGTTAGGGTTAGGGTTAGGGTTAGGGTTGAAAGTTAGGGTTAGGGTTAGGGTTAGGGTTAGGGTTAGGGTTAGGGTTATAGGGGAATACGAAAATTTAGGTATGTGACTCATTTGGGTACTAACCAATCAGAGAAGAGTTAGGGTTGAAAGTTAGGGTTGAAAGTTAGGGTTGAAAGTTAGGGTTGACACTTAGGATTATTTTTCTATTTTTGTTTGGCCCAGGGTTATAGGGGAATACGAAAATTTAGGTATGTGACTCATTTGGGTACTAACCAATCAGAGAAGAGTTAGGGTTGAAAGTTAGGGTTGAAAGTTAGGGTTGAAAGTTAGGGTTGAAAGTTAGGGTTGAAAGTTAGGATTATTTTTCTATTTTTGTTTGGCCCAGGGTTATAGGGGAATACGAAAATTTAGGTATGTGACTCATTTGGGTACTAACCAATCAGAGAAGAGTTAGGGTTGAAAGTTAGGGTTGAAAGTTAGGGTTGAAAGTTAGGGTTGAAAGTTAGGATTATTTTTCTATTTTTTTTTGGCCCAGGGTTATAGGGGAATACGAAAATTTAGGTATGTGACTCATTTGGGTACTAACCAATCAGAGAAGAGTTAGGGTTAGCGTTGAAAGTTAGGGTTAGGGTTGACCCTTACGATTATTTTTGTATTTGTGTTTGGTTAAAAAAGAATAGAACATTTTTAGTTATGTGACTCATTTAGGTACTTGGCCAATGAGAGTTAAGTTCTGAACAATTTAGGGAGGGTGTGGTTTGGGGTTGAAAGTGTGGTAAGAAAAAGTGTAAGTGGGTAAGCACGTGAGGGAGGTTGTGGGTAGGTGGGTGAGGGAGGTTTAGGGATGTATGGTGGGTGTGGGTAAGGAGGTTGAAGGTTTTTGAGGGCAGGTGGATGATGAAGAGAGTGGGTAGGTGGTGTTGAAGGTGGATTAGGGAGGGTGAGTAAATGTGTCTGGGAGGGTGAGGATGAAGGTGGGTGAAAAAAGTGTGGGTCAGTTCAGGTATGGGTGAGTGGGCAAGGGTGAGGCTGGGTATTGGTGTGCAGGTAAGGGTGGTGAAGGTGAATTTTAATATGGATGATGAGGGTAGAAGGTGGGTGAGGGAGGTTGGGTGAAGGAGGGTGTGGGAAGGTGATGTTGAAGGTGGGTGAGGGATGGTTAATATGGGTATAGGAGGCTTTGTAGGTAAGGTTGAGGCCAGTAAGGTAGAGTGAACGTGGGTGAGGGAGGGTGAGGATTAAGGTGGAAGAGGGAGGGTGTGTTTAAGTGGGGTTAAAGGTTGGTGAATGTAGGTGAGGTAGGGGGATGAGTGAAGGTGTGGGTGAGTGAAGGTGTTGGTGAGGGGGCAATGGTGGGTGGGTGAAGGTGGATGAGTGTGAGGGTGAAGGTGGATGAGGTGGTGGGTGATAGTGAACATGGGTCAAGAGCGGGTGAGGGAGGGCATGGAATCAGTCTGTGAGCCTGCCCTTTCTATTTTGTTGTATATATTCTATTCCCTATCCAATTGACATGTTGCATTTATATGCAGTTAGTCATTCAAAAATTTGAAAACTCTTGCATTCGTTGCATGTTAGCGAGAGGCACCCTTAGAGGTAAAGAGCTAGCTTTTACCTCACTACTAAGTACTTGGACATTGAGGACTAGATCCGTTTTGTACAGAGCGGAGCTTCTCCTCTGCCGTATGCTAGGAGTGAAGAAGCACTACTGTCTATCGTCCGTAAAGGGGTATGCTTTCTTCCCCCAATTTACAGTCGAGCTAGCGCTGCAGATGGGACAGTAGCGAAGAGTTCACTGCCTGACTCTAAAAGGGCACACTCGTGTAAAGGGAGAGAAATCAACTCAAAGCTTTATATCCTGAGAGATAAAAGCAATGCATTGTGTAGGTGTACTCACTTACCTCAACTACTTACCTCCTTGTTAGTATGTCCTTTGTGAACATCATCTTGATAGACGAACTTACCTATTTTCATACTGCAAATAAATTTTACCCAAGATAAGTGAAAAAATATAATGCAATCCCCTTTAGAGCAATGCAGTTGAGGACCCTCTTTCACTGATGGACTAAATAAACAATGCTTAGACTGAGTGAGAGAGGGGTTTGTGAGAGAGAGGGGAGAGTGGTAGTCCTTGAAAGAGAGAGAGAAAGAAAGGACATTTGTGAGAGTAAAATACAGGTGATTTAGAAGGAGCAGGGATGCTAGTCAGGGAGAGTAATAGAGAGCAGGGAGAGAAAGAGAGGGTGTGAGAAAGAAAAAGAGAGAGAGAGAAGTGGAAGAAAGAAATGTGTGTGAGAGCAAGAGACGGGTTGAAGTGAAAGAGATAGAGTGGGAGTAAGAGAGAAAAAAATTGAGAGAAGGGAGAGGGAGAGAGAAGGGAGAGGGAGAGAGAAGGGAGAGGGAGAGAGAAGGGAGTGACAAGTGTGAGAGGAGGGACAGAGAAGGGAGAGGGAGAGAGAAGGGAGAGGGAGAGAAAAGGAAAAGGGAGAGAAAAGGAAAAGGGAGAGAAAAGGAAAAGGGAGAGAAAAGGAAAAGGGAGAGAAAAGCAAAAGGGAGAGAAAAGGAAAAGGGAGAGAAAAGCAAAAGGGAGAGAAAGGGGAGAGAAAGGGGAGAGAAAAGGAAAGGGAGATAGAAGGAAAAGGGAGAGAAAAGGAAGAGGGAGAGAGAATGGAGAGACAAGGGAGAGGGAGAGACAAGGAAAGGGAGAGAGAAGGGATAGGGAGAGAGAAGGGAGAGGGAGAGAGATGGGAGTGACAAGGGAGAGAGGAGGGAGAGCGAAGGAAGAGGGAGAGAGAAAAGGGAGAGAGAGAGAGAAGGGAGAGAAAGAGAGTGATGAGGGAGTGACAAGGAAAAGGGAGAGAGAAGGGAGAGGGAGAGAGAAGGGAGAGGGAGAGAGGAGAGAGAAAAGGGAGAGAGAGAGAAGGGAGAGGGAGAGAGAGAGGTAGAGGGAATGACGAGGGAGTTATAAGGGAGAGGGAGAGAGAAGGGAGGGGGAGAGAGAGAGAAGGGAGTGGAGAGAGAGAGAAGGGAGTGGAGAGAGAGAGAAGGGAGAGGGAGAGCGAAGGAAAGGGGAGGCAAGGAAAAGGGAGAGAATGGAGAGATAAGGAAAAGGGAGAGAGCATGGAAAGGGAGAGAGCATGGAAAGGGAGAGAGAAGTAAGAGGGAGAGAGAAGGAAGAGGGAGAGAGAAGGGATAGGGAGAGAGAAGGCAGAGAGAAGGCAGAGGGAAAGAGAAGGGAGTGAGAAAAGGGAGAGAGAAAGAAAAGGGAGAGAGAAGGGAAAAGGAGAGAGAAGGAAAAGGGAGAGAGAAGGAAAGGGAGAGAGAAGGAAAGGGAGAGAGAATGGAGAGACAAGGGAGAGGGAGAGACAAGGAAAGGGAGAGAGAAGGGATAGGGAGAGAGAAGGGAGAGGGAGAGAGAAGGGAGAGGGAGAGAGAAGGGGGTGACAAGGGAGAGAGGAGGGAGAGAGAAGGGAGAGGGAGAGAGAAGGAAAAGGGAGGGGAAAGGAAAAGGGAGAGAGAATGGAAAGGGAGAGAGAAGGAAGAGGGAGGGAGAAGGAAGATGGAGAGAGAAGGAAGATGGAGAGAGAAGGAAGAGGGAGAGAGAAGGAAGAGGGAGAGAGAAGGAAGAGGGAGAGAGAAGGAAGAGGGAGAGAGAAGGAAGAGGGAGAGAGAAGGAAGAGGGAGAGAGAAGGAAGAGGGAGAGAGAATGGAGAGACAAGGGAGAGGTAGAAACAAGGGAGAGGGAGCGACAAGGGATAGGGAGAGAGAAGGAAGAGGGAGAGAGAGAAGGAAGAGGGAGAGAGAGAAGGAAGAGGGAGAGAGAGAAGGAAGAGGGAGAGAGAGAAGGGATATGGAGAGAGAGAAGGTAGATGTAGAGAGAAGGGAGATGGAGAAGAAGGAAGATGGAGAATGGAGAGAGAGAGAGAGAGAGAGAGAGAGACGAGGGAGTGACAAGGAAAATGGAGAGAGAAGGGAGAGTGAGAGAGAAGGGAGAGGGAGAGAGGAGAGAGAAGGGAGAGAGAGAAGAGAGAGGGAGAGACAGAGAGAAGGAAGAGGGTGAGAGAGAAAGGAATGGTTGAGAGAGAGAAGGGAGAGGGAGAGGGATGACGAGGGAGTTATAAGGGAGAGGGAGAGAGAAGGGAGGGGGAGAGAGAGAAGGGAGTGGAGAGAGAGAGAAGGGAGAGGGAGAGCGAAGGAAAGGGTAGGGGAAAGGAAAAGGGAGAGAATGGAGAGATAAGGAAAAGGGAGATAGCATGGAAAGGGAGAGAGACGGAAGAGGGAGAGAGAAGGAAGAGGGAGAGAGAAGGGATAGGGAGAGAGAAGGGAGAGAAAGGCAGAGGGATAGAGAAGGGAGTGAGAAAAGGGAGAAAGAAAGAAAAGGGAGAGAGAAGGGAAAAGGAGAGAGAAGGAAAAGGGAGAGAGAAGGAAAGGGAGAGGGAAGGAAAAGGGAGAGAGAATGGAGAGACAAGGGAGAGGGAGAGACAAGGAAAGGGAGAGAGAAGGGATAGGGAGAGAGAAGGGAGAGGGAGAGAGGAGGGGGTGACAAGGGAGAGAGGAGGGAGAAGGAAAAGGGAGCGGAAAGGAAAAGGGAGAGAGAATGGAAAGGGAGAGAGAAGGAAGATGGAGAGAGAAGGAAGATGGAGAGAGAAGGAAGATGGAGAGAGAAGGAAGAGGGAGAGGGAAGGAAGAGGGAGAGGGAAGGAAGAGGGAGAGAGAATGGAAAGGGAGAGAGAAGGAAGATGGAGAGAGAAGGAAGATGGAGAGAGAAGGAAGATGGAGAGAGAAGGAAGAGGGAGAGGGAAGGAAGAGGGAGAGGGAAGGAAGAGGGAGAGAGAATGGAGAGACAAGGGAGAGTAGAAACAAGGCAGAGGGAGCGACAAGGATAGGGAGAGAGAAGGAAGAGGGAGAGAGAAAAGGGATAGGGAGAGAGAGAAGGGTTAGGAGAGAGAGAAGGGAACAGAGAGAGAGAAGGGATACGGAAGAGAAGGTAGATGTAGAGGAAGGGAGATGGAGAAAGAAGGAAGATGGAGAAGGAGAGAGAGAGAAGGAGGAAGAGAGAGAGAGAGGAGAGAGAGAGAGTGATGAGGGAGTGACAAGAAAAGGGAGAGAGAAGGGAGAGAGAAGGGAGAGGGAGAGAGGAGAGAGAGAAGGGAGAGAGAGAGAGGAGAGGAGAGACAGAGAGAAGGAAGAGGGTGAAGAGAGAAGGGAAAGGAGAGAGAGAGAAGGGAGAGAGAGAAGGGAGAGGGAGAGAGAGAGGTAGAGGAATGACGAGGAGTTATAAGGGAGAGGAGAGGAAGGAGGGGGAGAGAGAGAGAGAAGGGAGTGGAGAGAGAGAGAAGGAGAGGGAGAGCGAAGGAGAAGGGAGGGGAAGGAAAAGGGAGAGAATGGAGAGATAAGGAAAGGGAGAGAGCATGGAGAGGGAGAGAGAAGGAGAGGGAGAGAGGAGAGAGAGAAGGGAGAGAGAGAGAAGGGAGAGGGAGAGAGAGAGGTAGAGGATGACGAGGGAGTTATAAGGAGAGGGAGAGAGAAGGAGGGGAGAGAGAGAGAGAAGGGAGTGGAGAGAGAGAGAGAAGGGAGAGGGAGAGCGAAGGAAGGGGAGGGAAAGGAAAGGAGAGAATGGAGAGATAAGGAAAGGAGAGAGCATGGAAAGGGAGAGAGAAGTAAGAGGAGAGAGAAGGAAGAGGGAGAGAGAAGGTATAGGAGAGAGAAGGAGAGGGAGATAGAAGGGGTGACAAGGGAGAGAGGAGGGAGAGAGAAGGAGAGGGAGAGAAGGAAAGGGAGGGGAAGAAAAGGAGAGAGAATGGAAAGGGAGAGAGAAGGAGATGGAGAGAGAGGAAGATGGAGAGAGAAGGAAGATGGAGAGAGAAGGAAGATGGGAGAGAAGGAAGAGGGAGAGGGAAGGAAGAGGGAGAGAGAATGGAGAGACAAGGAGAGGTAGAAAAAGGGAGAGGAGCGACAAGGGATAGGGACGAGAGAAGGAAGAGGGAGAGAGAGAAGGGATAGGGACAGAGAGAAGGATAGGGAGAGAGAGAAGGGATACGGAGAGAGAGAAGGATACGGAGAGAGAGAAGGATACGGAGAGAGAAGGGAGATGGAGAAAGAAGGACAGATGGAGAAGGAGAGAGAGAGAAGGGAGAGAGAGAGAGTGATGAGGAGTGACAAGGAAAAGGGATTGAGAAGGGAGAGGGAGAGAGAAGGGAGAGGGAGAGAGGAGAGAGAAGGGAGAGAGAGAAGGGAGAGGAGAGGGAGAGAGAAGGAAGAGGGTGAGAGAGAGGGAAAGGAGAGAGAGAAGGGAGAGGAATGACGAGGGAGTTATACGGAGAGGGAGAGAGAATGGAGGGGAGAGAGAGACTGGAGAGGAGATGGGAGAGAGAGAGAAGGAGAGGGAGAGGTTGAGAAGGGAGAGAGAGAGAAGGGAAAGGGAGAGAGAGAAGGAGGTCAGGTGTTCAGGATATCAAGCTTCACACCAGCTGCTATAAACAGTCTGCTTCAGCCCAGTGGCTCAATCAGGTCTCTGTCTTCAAACAAGCTTGTTTGAGCACCTTGTGCTGAAGCTGTAACATTGTGCTGAAGCTGTAAAATCCTGAAATTCAGACAGTTTGGGGATAAGGACTTGAGTTGAGCAGCCATGTGTTCAAATTCTATGATACTATTATTTACATTTGCATCTAGAGTGCTCTTTAGAAGCGGTTTGTCTCACTTAAGAGTGATTAGACTAGGCCGCAAATTTTTTGCTGTGTACAGAACAAAGAGGCATACCAACCAGGATGCCATCTCTTTATATCACAAGGTTACTCAGCAAACATCACAGAACAACACAGAGACTACACCGAACAATGCAAAGAGCACCACAAACAGAATGGTTGATGATAAACCAATGAATACAATTCAAACACAGAAACATTAACATTACAGTATTTACAATCTTTAACAGAACTCTTCTGGAGACAATAAAGGGGGTAGGTGCTCTGGGAATTTCCTACACAAGAGCCCACCAACAGGGCTGGTTGATGATAAACCAATGAATACCATATTTAAACCACATAAACATTACATGTTACAGTACTTACAATCTTTATCAGAACTCTTATAGACACTAAATGTGGATATAACACACCACATTACAGTATGTGGGTGTATATGTGTACATTATCTCTAGGGGTAGGTGCTCTGGGCTATTTCACACAACAGAGCCCACAAACAGCTGGTGATGAAAACCATAACATATAACCACGGGAACAATGAATACCATTTTCAACCTGCATAAACATTACAAGTTACAGTACTTACAATCTTTATCAGTCCCAGTAGAATCATCAGTACCCTTGTAGACAATAAATGTGGATATATACACACACACACACACACACACACACACACACAAACACACACACACACACACACACACACACACACACACACATTACAGTATGTGGGTGTGTATGTGTACATTATCTCTAGGGGTAGGTGCTATGGACTATTTCATACACAAGAGCCACCCACAACCAGGGCTGGTTGATGATAAACCAATGAATACCATATTTCTAACCGCATAAACATTACAAGTTACAGTACTTACAATCTTTATCAGAACTCTTATAGTCAATAAATGTGGATATGGAGAAGGAAGAGAGAAAGAAAAGGGAGAGAGAAGGAACCGGAAGAGAGAATGGAGAGACAAGGGAGAGGGAGAGACAAGGAAAGGGAGAGAGAAGGGAGAGGGAGAGAGAAGGGAGAGGGAGAGAGAATGGAGTGACAAGGAGAGAGGAGGGAGAGAGAAAGGAGAGAGAAAGAGAGAGAAGGAAAAGGGAGAAGGGGAAAGGAAAAGGGAGAGAGAATGGAAAGACAAGGGAGAGGTAGAAACAAGGGAGAGGGAGTGACAAGGGATAGGGAGAGAGAAGGAAGAGGGAGAGAGAGAAGGGAGAGAGAGAGAGAAGGGAGAGAAAGAGAGTGATGAGGGAGTGACAAGGAAAAGGGAGAGAGGAGGGAGAGGGAGAGAGAAGGGAGAGAGAGAGAGGAGAGAGAGAAGGGAGAGAGAGAGAAGGGAGAGGGATAGACAGAGAGAAGGGATAGGGAGAGAGAAGGGAGAGGGAGAGAGAAGGGGGTGACAAGGGAGAGAGAAGGGAGAGGGAGAGAGAAGGAAAAGGGAGGGGAAAGGAAAAGGGAGAGAGAATGGAAAGGGAGAGAGAAGGAAGAGGGAGGGAGAAGGAAGATGGAGAGAGAAGGAAGATGGAGAGAGAAGGAAGATGGAGAGAGAAGGAAGATGGAGAGAGAAGGAAGAGGGAGAGGGAAGGAAGAGGGAGAGAGAATGGAGAGACAAGGGAGAGGTAGAAACAAGGCAGAGGGAGCGACAAGGGATAGGGAGAGAGAAGGAAGAGGGAGAGAGAGAAGGGAGAGAGAGAGAGAGAGAAGGGAGAGAAAGAGAGTGATGAGGGAGTGACAAGGAAAAGGGAGAGAGGAGGGAGAGGGAGAGAGAAGGGAGAGGTAGAAACAAGGGAGAGGGAGTGACAAGGGATAGGGAGAGAGAAGGAAGAGGGAGAGAGAGAAGGGAGAGAGAGAGAGAGAGAAGGGAGAGAAAGAGAGTGATGAGACAAGGAAAAGGGAGAGAGGAGGAGAGGGAGAGAGAAGGGAGAGGGAGAGAGGAGAGAGAGAAGGGAGAGAGAGAGAAGGGAGAGGGATAGACAGAGAGAAGGAAGAGGGTGAGAGAGAAGGGAAAGGGAGAGAGAGAGAAGGGAGAGGGAGAGAGAGAGAGTAGAGGAATGATGAGGGAGTTATAAGGAGAGAGAGAGAGAAGGAGGAGGGAGGGGGAGAGAGAAGAGAGAGAGAGAGAGAGAGAGAGAGAGAGAGAGAGAGAGAGAGAAGGGAGTGGAGAGAGAGAGAAGGGAGAGGAAATCAAAGGAAAGGGGAGGGGAAAGGAAAAGGGAGAGAATGGAGAGACAAGGAAAAGGGAGAGAGATTGGAAAGGGAGAGAGAAGGAAGAGGGAGAGAAGGAAGAGGGAGAGAGAAGGAAGAGGGAGAGAGAAGGAAGAGGGAGAGAGAAGGGATAGGGAGAGAGAAGGCAGAGGGATAGAGAAGGGAGTGAGAAAAAGGAGAGAGAAGGGAGAGAGAAAGAAAGGGAGAGAGAAGGAAAAGGGAGATAGAAGGAAAAGGGAGAGAGAAGGAAAAGGGAGAGAGAATGGAGAGACAAGGGAGAGGGAGAGACAAGGAAAGGGAGAGAGAAGGGATAGGGAGAGAGAAGGAGAGGGAGAGAGAAGGGGGTGACAAGGGAGAGAGGAGGGAGAGAGAAGGGAGAGGGAGAGAGAAGGAAAAGGGAGGGGAAAGGAAAAGGGAGAGAGAATGGAAAGGGAGAGAGAAGGAAGAGGGAGGGAGAAGGAAGATGGAGAGAGAAGGAAGATGGAGAGAGAAGGAAGATGGAGAGAGAAGGAAGAGGAGAGAGAAGGAAGAGGGAGAGAGAAGGAAGAGGGAGAGAGAAGGAAGAGGGAGAGAGAATGGAGAGACAAGGGAGAGGTAGAAACAAGGGAGAGGGAGCGACAAGGGATAGGGAGAGAGAAGGAAGAGGGAGAGAGAGAAGGAAGAGGGAGAGAAAGAAGGAAGAGGGAGAGAGAGAAGGGATAGGGAGAGAGAGAAGGTAGATGTAGAGAGAAGGGAGATGGAGAAGAAGGAAGATGGAGAAGGGAGAGAGAGAGAGAGAGAGAGAGAGAGAGAGAGAGAGAAGGGAGAGAAGGGAGAGAGAGTGATGAGGGAGTGACAAGGAAAAGGGAGAGAGAAGGGAGAGGGAGAGAGAAGGGAGAGGAGAGAGAGAAGGGAGAGAGAGAGAAGAGAGAGGGAGAGACAGAGAGAAGGAAGAGGGTGAGAGAGAAAGGAATGGTTGAGAGAGAGAAGGGAGAGGGAGAGGAAATGACGAGGGAGTTATAAGGGAGAGGGAGAGAGAAGGGAGGGGGAGATAGAGAAGGGAGTGGAGAGAGAGAGAAGGAGAGGAGAGCGAAGGAAAGGGGAGGGGAAAGGAAAAGGGAGAGAATGGAGAGATAAGGAAAAGGGAGAGAGCATGGAAAGGGAGAGAGGACGGAAGAGGAGAGAGAAGGAAGAGGGAGAGAGAAGGGATAGGGAGAGAGAAGGGAGAGAAAGGCAGAGGGATAGAGAAGGAGTGAGAAAAGGGAGAGAGAAAGAAAAGGGAGAGAGAAGGGAAAAGGAGAGAGAAGGAAAAGGGAGAGAGAAGGAAAAGGGAGAGAGAAGGAAAAGGGAGAGAGAAGGAAAAGGGAGAGAGAATGGAGAGACAAGGGAGAGGGAGAGACAAGAAAGGGAGAGAGAAGGGATAGGGAGAGAGAAGGGAGATGGAGAGAGGAGGGGGTGACAAGGGAGAGAGGAGGGAGAAAGAAGGGAGAGGGAGAGAGAAGGAAAGGGGAGCGGAAAGGAAAAGGGAGAGAGAATGGAAAGGGAGAGAGAAGGAAGAGGGAGAGAGAAAGAAGAGGAGAGAGAAAGAGAGGGAGAGAGGAGATGGAGAGAGAAGGAAGATGGAGAGAGAAGGAAGATGGAGAGAGAAGGAAGAGGGAGAGGGAAGGAAGAGGGAGAGAGAATGGAGAGACAAGGGAGAGGTAGAAACAAGCAGAGGGAGCGACAAGGGATAGGGAGCGAGAAGGAAGAGGGAGAGAGAAAGGGATAGGAGAGAGAGAAGGGATAGGG